>NW_027308570.1:0-93000 GCF_047496885.1 Scyliorhinus torazame | reverse complement strand
GTGAAAGAGAGCAAAACGAGACGAAGGAGTGTGAAACAGAGCGAAACGAGATGAAGGAGGGTCAAAGAGATCGAAACGAGACAAAAGAGTGTAAAAGAGAGCGAAATGAGACGGTGGAGGGAGAAAGAGAGCGAAACGAGACGAAGGAGGGTGAAAGAGAGCGAAACGAGACGATGGAGGGTGAAAGAGAGCGAAAGGAGACGAAGGAGGGTGAAAGAGAGTGAAATGAGATAAAGGAGGGTGAAAGAGAGCGAAAGGAGTCGAAGGAGGGTGAAAGAGAGTGGAACGAGACGAAGGAGGGTAAAAGAGGCCGAAACGAGACGAAGGAGGGTGAAAGAGAGCGGAACGAGACGAAGGAGGGTGAAAGTGAGCGAAACGAGAAGAAGGAGGGCGAAAGAGACCGAAACGAGACGAAGGAGGGTGAAAGAGAGCGAAACGAAATGAAGGATGGTCAAAGAGAGCGAAACGAGACAAAGGAGGGTGAAAGAGAGCGAAACGAGATGAAGGATGGTCAAAGATAGCGAAACGAGACGATGGAGGGTGAAAGAGAACGAAACGAGACGAAGGAGGATGAACGAGACCGGAACGAGGCGAAGGAGGGTGAAAGAGAGCGAAACAAGATGAAGGTGGGTGAAAGAGAGCGAAACAAGACAAGGAGTGTGAAAGAGACCGAAACTAGACGAAGGATGGTGAAAGAGAGCGAAACGAGATGAAGGTAGGTGAAAGTGAGCGAAACGAGACGAAGGAGGGTGAAAGAGAGCGAAACGAGACGATGGAGGGTGAAAGAGAGCGAAACAATATGAAGGAGGGTGAAAGAGGGCGAACGAGACAAAGGCGAGTGCCACAGAGCGAAACAAGACGAAGGAGGGTGAGATAGAGCGAAACGAGATGAAAGAGGGTGAAAGAGAGCAAAACAAGACGAAGGAGTGTGAAACAGAGCGAAACGAGATGAAGGAGGATGAAAGAGAGCTAAACGAGACGAAGGAGGGTCAAAGAGATCGAAACGAGACAAAAGAGTGTAAAAGAGAGCGAAATGAGGCGGTGGAGGGAGAAAGAGAGCGAAACGAGACGAAGGAGGGTGAAAGAGAGCGAAACGAGACGATGGAGGGTGAAAGAGAGCGAAAGGAGACGAAGGAGGGTGAAAGAGAGTGAAATGAGTTAAAGGAGGGTGAAAGAGAGCGAAAGGAGTCGAAGGAGGGTGAAAGAGAGTGGAACGAGACGAAGGAGGGTAAAAGAGACCGAAACGAGACGAAGGAGGGTGAAAGAGAGCGGAACGAGACGAAGGAGGGTGAAAGTGAGCGAAACGAGAAGAAGGAGGGTGAAAGAGAGCGAAACGAGACGAAGGAGGGTGAAAGAGAGCGAAACGAAATGAAGGAGGGTCAAAGAGAGCGAAACGAGACGAAGGAGGGTGAAAGAGAGCGAAACGAGACGGTGGAGGGTGAAAGAGAGCGAAACGAGACGAAGGAGGGTGAAAGAGAGCGAAACGAGATGAAGGAGGGTCAAAGAGAGCGAAAGGAGTCGAAGGAGGGTGAAAGAGAGCGGAGCGAGACAAAGGAGGGTGAAAGAGAACGAAACGAGACGAAGGAGGGTAAAAGAGAGTGAAACGAGATGAAGGAGGGTGAAAGAGGGCGAAACGAGACGAAGGCGGGTGGACCAGAGCGAAACAAGACGAAGGAGGGTGAAAGAGAGCGAAACGAGACGATGGAGGGTGAAAGAGAGCGAAAGGAGACGAAGGAGAGTGAAAGAGAGTGAAATGAGATAAAGGAGGGTGAAAGAGAGCGAAAGGAGTCGAAGGAGGGTGAAAGAGAGTGGAACGAGACGAAGGAGGGTGAAAGAGACCGAAACGAGACGAAGGAGTGTGAAAGAGAGCGGAACGAGACGAAGGAGGGTGAAAGTGAGCGAAACGAGAAGAAGGAGGGTGAAAGAGAGCGAAACGAATGGAAGGAGGGTGAAAGAGAGCGAAACGAGATGAAGGAGGGTCAAAGAGAGCGAAACGAGACAAAGGAGTGTGAAAGAGAGCGAAGCGAGAAGAAGGAGGGTGAAAGAGGGCGAAACGAGATGAAGGAGGGTGAAAGAGAGTGAAACGAGACGAAGGAGGGTGAAAGAGGGCGAAACGACACGAAGGCGGGTGGAACAGAGCGAAACAAGACGAAGGAGGGTGAAAGAGAGCGAAACGAGACGAAGAAGGGTGAAAGAGAGCAAAACAAGACAAAGGAGTGTAAAACTGAGCGAAATGAGACGAAGGAGGATGAAAGAGAGCTAAACGAGACGAAGGAGGGTGAAAGAGAGCGAAACGAGACGGTGGAGAGTGAAAGAGAGCGAAACGAGACGAAGGAGGGTGAAAGAGAGCGAAACAAGACGAAGGAAGGTGAAAGACCACGAAACGAGAGGAAGGAAGGTGAAAGAGAGCGAAACGAGATGAAGGAGGGTGAAAGTGAGCGAAACGAGATGAAGGAGGGTGAAAGAGAGCGAAACGAGACGAAGGAGGGAGAAAGAGAGCGAAAGGAGTCGAAGAAGGGTGAAAGAGAGCGGAGCGAGACGAAGGAGGGTGAAAGAGAACGAAACGAGACGAAGGAGGGTGGAACAGAGCGAAACAAGACGAAGGAGGGTGAAAGAGAGCGAAACGAGACGAAGAAGGGTGAAAGAGAGCAAAACGAGACGAAGGAGTGTAAAACAGAGCGAAACGAGTCAAAGGAGGATGAAAGAGAGCTAAACGAGACGAAGGAGGGTGAAAGAGGGCGAAACGAGACAAAGGCGAATGCAACAGAGCGAAACAAGACGAAGGAGGGTGAAAGAGAGCGAAACGAAACGAAGGAGGGTGAAAGAGATTGAAACGAGATGAAGAGGGTGAAAGAGAGCGAAAGGAGACGAAGAAGGGTTAAAGAGAGCGAAACAAGACGAAGGAGGGTGAAAGAGGGCGAAACGAGACGAAGGCGGGTGCAACAGAGCGAAACAAGACGAAGGTGGGTGAAAGAGAGCGAAACGAGACGAAGGAGGGTGAAAGAGAGCGAAACGAGACGGTGGAGGGTGAAAGAGAGCGAAACGAGACGAAGGAGGGTGAAAGAGAGCGAAATGAGAGGAAAGAAGGTGAAAGAGAGCGAAACGAGATGAAGGAGGGTGAAAGAGAGCGAAACGAGACGAAGGAGGGTGAAAGAGAGCGAAACGAGACGAAGGAGGGTGAAAGAGAGCGAAAGGAATCGAAGGAAGGTGAAAGAGAGCGGAGCGAGACGAACGAGGGTGAAAGAGAACGAAACGAGACGAAGGAGGGTGAAAGAGAGTGAAACGAGACGAAGGAGGGTGAAAGAGGGCGAAACGAGACGAAGGATGGTGGAACAGAGCGAAACAAGACGAAGGAGGGTGAAAGAGAGCGAAACGAGACGAAGAAGGGTGAAAGAGAGCAAAACGAGACGAAGGAGTGTAAAACAGAGCGAAACGAGTCGAAGGAGGATGAAAGAGAGCTAAACGAGACGAAGGAGGGTCAAAGAGAGAGAAACGAGATGAAGGATGGTCAAAGATAGCGAAACGAGACGATGGAGGATGAAAGAGAACGAAACGAGACGAAGGTGGATGAAAGAGACCGAAACGAGGCGAAGGAGGGTGAAAGAGAGCGAAACAAGATGAAGGTGGGTGAAAGAGAGCGAAACAAGACAAAGGAGTGTGAAAGAGACCGAAACGAGACGAAGGAGGGTGAAAAAGAGCGAAACGAGATGAAGGTAAGTGAAAGTGAGCGAAACGAGACGAAGGAGGGTGAAAGAGTGCGAAACGAGACGATGGAGGGTGAAAGAGAGCGAAACAAGACGAAGGAGGGTGAAAGAAGGCGAAACGAGACAAAGGCGAGTGCAAGAGAGCGAAACAAGACGAAGGAGGGTGAAAGAGAGCGAAACGAGACGAAGGAGGGTGAAAGAGATTGAATCGAGATGAAGAGGGTGAAAGAGGGCGAAACGAGACGAAGGCGGGTGCAACAGAGTGAAACAAGACGAAGGAGGGTGAAAGAGAGCGAAACGAGACGAAGGAGGGTGAAAAAGAGCGAAACGAGACGGTGGAGGGTGAAAGAGAGCGAAACGAGACGAAGGAGGGTGAAAGAGAGCGAAACGAGAGGAAAGAAGGTGAAAGAGAGCGAAACGAGATGAAGGAGGGTGAAAGAGAGTGAAACTAGACGAAGGATGGTGAAAGAGAGCGAAACGAGATGAAGGTAGGTGAAAGTGAGCGAAACGAGACGAAGGAGGGTGAAAGAGAGCGAAACGAGACGATGGAGGGTGAAAGAGAGCGAAACAATATGAAGGAGGGTGAAAGAGGGCGAACGAGACAAAGGCGAGTGCCACAGAGCGAAACAAGACGAAGGAGGGTGAGATAGAGCGAAACGAGATGAAAGAGGGTGAAAGAGAGCAAAACAAGACGAAGGAGTGTGAAACAGAGCGAAACGAGATGAAGGAGGATGAAAGAGAGCTAAACGAGACGAAGGAGGGTCAAAGAGATCGAAACGAGACAAAAGAGTGTAAAAGAGAGCGAAATGAGACGGTGGAGGGAGAAAGAGAGCGAAACGAGACGAAGGAGGGTGAAAGAGAGCGAAACGAGACGCTGGAGGGTGAAAGAGAGCGAAAGGAGACGAAGGAGGGTGAAAGAGAGTGAAATGAGATAAAGGAGGGTGAAAGAGAGCGAAAGGAGTCGAAGGAGGGTGAAAGAGAGTGGAACGAGACGAAGGAGGGTAAAAGAGACCGAAACGAGACGAAGGAGGGTGAAAGAGAGCGGAACGAGACGAAGGAGGGTGAAAGTGAGCGAAACGAGAAGAAGGAGGGTGAAAGAGAGCGAAACGAGACGAAGGAGGGTGAAAGAGAGCGAAACGAAATGAAGGAGGGTCAAAGAGAGCGAAACGAGACGAAGGAGGGTGAAAGAGAGCGAAACGAGACGGTGGAGGGTGAAAGAGAGCGAAACGAGACGAAGGAGGGTGAAAGAGAGCGAAACGAGATGAAGGAGGGTCAAAGAGAGCGAAACGAGATGAAGGAGGGTGAAAGAGAGCGAAACGAGACGAAGGAGGGTGAAAGAGAGCGAAACGAGACGAAAGAGGGTGAAAGAGAGCGAAAGGAGTCGAAGGAGGGTGAAAGAGAGCGGAGCGAGACAAAGGAGGGTGAAAGAGAACGAAACGAGACGAAGGAGGGTAAAAGAGAGTGAAACGAGATGAAGGAGGGTGAAAGAGGGCGAAACGAGACGAAGGCGGGTGGACCAGAGCGAAACAAGACGAAGGAGGGTGAAAGAGAGCGAAACGAGACGATGGAGGGTGAAAGAGAGCGAAAGGAGACGAAGGAGGGTGAAAGAGAGTGAAATGAGATAAAGGAGGGTGAAAGAGAGCGAAAGGAGTCGAAGGAGGGTGAAAGAGAGTGGAACGAGACGAAGGAGGGTGAAAGAGACCGAAACGAGACGAAGGAGGGTGAAAGAGAGCGGAACGAGACGAAGGAGGGTGAAAGTGAGCGAAACGAGAAGAAGGAGGGTGAAAGAGAGCGAAACGAATGGAAGGAGGGTGAAAGAGAGCGAAACGAGATGAAGGAGGGTCAAAGAGAGCGAAACGAGACAAAGGAGTGTGAAAGAGAGCGAAGCGAGAAGAAGGAGGGTGAAAGAGGGCGAAACGAGATGAAGGAGGGTGAAAGAGAGTGAAACGAGACGAAGGAGGGTGAAAGAGGGCGAAACGACACGAAGGCGGGTGGAACAGAGCGAAACAAGACGAAGGAGGGTGAAAGAGAGCGAAACGAGACGAAGAAGGGTGAAAGAGAGCAAAACAAGACAAAGGAGTGTAAAACTGAGCGAAATGAGACGAAGGAGGATGAAAGAGAGCTAAACGAGACGAAGGAGGGTGAAAGAGAGCGAAACGAGAGGGTGGAGAGTGAAAGAGAGCGAAACGAGACGAAGGAGGGTGAAAGAGAGCGAAACAAGACGAAGGAAGGTGAAAGACCACGAAACGAGAGGAAGGAAGGTGAAAGAGAGCGAAACGAGATGAAGGAGGGTGAAAGTGAGCGAAACGAGATGAAGGAGGGTGAAAGAGAGCGAAACGAGACGAAGGAGGGAGAAAGAGAGCGAAAGGAGTCGAAGAAGGGTGAAAGAGAGCGGAGCGAGACGAAGGAGGGTGAAAGAGAACGAAACGAGACGAAGGAGGGTGGAACAGAGCGAAACAAGACGAAGGAGGGTGAAAGAGAGCGAAACGAGACGACGAAGGGTGAAAGAGAGCAAAACGAGACGAAGGAGTGTAAAACAGAGCGAAACGAGTCAAAGGAGGATGAAAGAGAGCTAAACGAGACGAAGGAGGGTGAAAGAGGGCGAAACGAGACAAAGGCGAATGCAACAGAGCGAAACAAGACGAAGGAGGGTGAAAGAGAGCGAAACGAAACGAAGGAGGGTGAAAGAGATTGAAACGAGATGAAGAGGGTGAAAGAGAGCGAAAGGAGACGAAGAAGGGTGAAAGAGAGCGAAACAAGACGAAGGAGGGTGAAAGAGGGCGAAACGAGACGAAGGCGGGTGCAACAGAGCGAAACAAGACGAAGGTGGGTGAAAGAGAGCGAAACGAGACGAAGGAGGGTGAAAGAGAGCGAAACGAGACGGTGGAGGGTGAAAGAGAGCGAAACGAGACGAAGGAGGGTGAAAGAGAGCGAAATGAGAGGAAAGAAGGTGAAAGAGAGCGAAACGAGATGAAGGAGGGTGAAAGAGAGCGAAACGAGACGAAGGAGGGTGAAAGAGAGCGAAACGAGACGAAGGAGGGTGAAAGAGAGCGAAAGGAATCGAAGGAAGGTGAAAGAGAGCGGAGCGAGACGAACGAGGGTGAAAGAGAACGAAACGAGACGAAGGAGGGTGAAAGAGAGTGAAACGAGACGAAGGAGGGTGAAAGAGGGCGAAACGAGACGAAGGATGGTGGAACAGAGCGAAACAAGACGAAGGAGGGTGAAAGAGAGCGAAACGAGACGAAGAAGGGTGAAAGAGAGCAAAACGAGACGAAGGAGTGTAAAACAGAGCGAAACGAGTCGAAGGAGGATGAAAGAGAGCTAAACGAGACGAAGGAGGGTCAAAGAGAGAGAAACGAGATGAAGGATGGTCAAAGATAGCGAAACGAGACGATGGAGGATGAAAGAGAACGAAACGAGACGAAGGTGGATGAAAGAGACCGAAACGAGGCGAAGGAGGGTGAAAGAGAGCGAAACAAGATGAAGGTGGGTGAAAGAGAGCGAAACAAGACAAAGGAGTGTGAAAGAGACCGAAACGAGACGAAGGAGGGTGAAAAAGAGCGAAACGAGATGAAGGTAAGTGAAAGTGAGCGAAACGAGACGAAGGAGGGTGAAAGAGTGCGAAACGAGACGATGGAGGGTGAAAGAGAGCGAAACAAGACGAAGGAGGGTGAAAGAAGGCGAAACGAGACAAAGGCGAGTGCAACAGAGCGAAACAAGACGAAGGAGGGTGAAAGAGAGCGAAACGAGACGAAGGAGGGTGAAAGAGATTGAATCGAGATGAAGAGGGTGAAAGAGGGCGAAACGAGACAAAGGCGGGTGCAACAGAGTGAAACAAGACGAAGGAGGGTGAAAGAGAGCGAAACGAGACGAAGTAGGGTGAAAAAGAGCGAAACGAGACGGTGGAGGGTGAAAGAGAGCGAAACGAGACGAAGGAGGGTGAAAGAGAGCGAAACGAGAGGAAAGAAGGTGAAAGAGAGCGAAACGAGATGAAGGAGGGTGAAAGAGAGCGAAACGAGACGAAGGAGGGTGAAAGAGAGCGAAACGAGACGAAGGAGGGTGAAAGAGAGCGAAAGGAGTCGAAGGAAGGTGAAAGAGAGCGGAGCGAGACGAACGAGGGTGAAAGAGAACGAAACGAGACGAAGGAGGGTCAAAGAGAGCGAAACGAGACAAAGGAGTGTGAAAGAGAGCGAAGCGAGAAGAAGGAGGGTGAAAGAGGGCGAAACGAGATGAAGGAGGGTGAAAGAGAGTGAAACGAGACGAAGGAGGGTGAAAGAGGGCGAAACGACACGAAGGCGGGTGGAACAGAGCGAAACAAGACGAAGGAGGGTGAAAGAGAGCGAAACGAGACGAAGAAGGGTGAAAGAGAGCAAAACAAGACAAAGGAGTGTAAAACTGAGCGAAATGAGACGAAGGAGGATGAAAGAGAGCTA
Source organism: Scyliorhinus torazame (assembly GCF_047496885.1). Lineage (NCBI taxonomy): Eukaryota > Metazoa > Chordata > Chondrichthyes > Carcharhiniformes > Scyliorhinidae > Scyliorhinus > Scyliorhinus torazame. Next base: position 84,863 of record NW_027308570.1, on the reverse strand, counting down.
AACGAGACGAAGGAGGGTGAAAGAGAGCGAAACGAGACGGTGGAGAGTGAAAGAGAGCGAAACGAGACGAAGGAGGGTGAAAGAGAGCGAAACAAGACGAAGGAAGGTGAAAGACCACGAAACGAGAGGAAGGAAGGTGAAAGAGAGCGAAACGAGATGAAGGAGGGTGAAAGTGAGCGAAACGAGATGAAGGAGGGTGAAAGAGAGCGAAACGAGACGAAGGAGGGAGAAAGAGAGCGAAAGGAGTCGAAGAAGGGTGAAAGAGAGCGGAGCGAGACGAAGGAGGGTGAAAGAGAATGAAACGAGACGAAGGAGGGTGGAACAGAGCGAAACAAGACGAAGGAGGGTGAAAGAGAGCGAAACGAGACGAAGAAGGGTGAAAGAGAGCAAAACGAGACGAAGGAGTGTAAAACAGAGCGAAACGAGTCAAAGGAGGATGAAAGAGAGCTAAACGAGACGAAGGAGGGTGAAAGAGGGCGAAACGAGACAAAGGCGAATGCAACAGAGCGAAACAAGACGAAGGAGGGTGAAAGAGAGCGAAACGAAACGAAGGAGGGTGAAAGAGATTGAAACGAGATGAAGAGGGTGAAAGAGAGCGAAAGGAGACGAAGAAGGGTGAAAGAGAGCGAAACAAGACGAAGGAGGGTGAAAGAGGGCGAAACGAGACGAAGGCGGGTGCAACAGAGCGAAACAAGACGAAGGTGGGTGAAAGAGAGCGAAACGAGACGAAGGAGGGTGAAAGAGAGCGAAACGAGACGGTGGAGGGTGAAAGAGAGCGAAACGAGACGAAGGAGGGTGAAAGAGAGCGAAATGAGAGGAAAGAAGGTGAAAGAGAGCGAAACGAGATGAAGGAGGGTGAAAGAGAGCGAAACGAGACGAAGGAGGGTGAAAGAGAGCGAAACGAGACGAAGGAGGGTGAAAGAGAGCGAAAGGAATCGAAGGAAGGTGAAAGAGAGCGGAGCGAGACGAACGAGGGTGAAAGAGAACGAAACGAGACGAAGGAGGGTGAAAGAGAGTGAAACGAGACGAAGGAGGGTGAAAGAGGGCGAAACGAGACGAAGGATGGTGGAACAGAGCGAAACAAGACGAAGGAGGGTGAAAGTGAGCGAAACGAGACGAAGAAGGGTGAAAGAGAGCAAAACGAGACGAAGGAGTGTAAAACAGAGCGAAACGAGTCGAAGGAGGATGAAAGAGAGCTAAACGAGACGAAGGAGGGTCAAAGAGAGAGAAACGAGATGAAGGATGGTCAAAGATAGCGAAACGAGACGATGGAGGATGAAAGAGAACGAAACGAGACGAAGGTGGATGAAAGAGACCGAAACGAGGCGAAGGAGGGTGAAAGAGAGCGAAACAAGATGAAGGTGGGTGAAAGAGAGCGAAACAAGACAAAGGAGTGTGAAAGAGACCGAAACGAGACGAAGGAGGGTGAAAAAGAGCGAAACGAGATGAAGGTAAGTGAAAGTGAGCGAAACGAGACGAAGGAGGGTGAAAGAGTGCGAAACGAGACGATGGAGGGTGAAAGAGAGCGAAACAAGACGAAGGAGGGTGAAAGAAGGCGAAACGAGACAAAGGCGAGTGCAACAGAGCGAAACAAGACGAAGGAGGGTGAAAGAGAGCGAAACGAGACGAAGGAGGGTGAAAGAGATTGAATCGAGATGAAGAGGGTGAAAGAGGGCGAAACGAGACAAAGGCGGGTGCAACAGAGTGAAACAAGACGAAGGAGGGTGAAAGAGAGCGAAACGAGACGAAGTAGGGTGAAAAAGAGCGAAACGAGACGGTGGAGGGTGAAAGAGAGCGAAACGAGACGAAGGAGGGTGAAAGAGAGCGAAACGAGAGGAAAGAAGGTGAAAGAGAGCGAAACGAGATGAAGGAGGGTGAAAGAGAGCGAAACGAGACGAAGGAGGGTGAAAGAGAGCGAAACGAGACGAAGGAGGGTGAAAGAGAGCGAAAGGAGTCGAAGGAAGGTGAAAGAGAGCGGAGCGAGACGAACGAGGGTGAAAGAGAACGAAACGAGACGAAGGAGGGTCAAAGAGAGCGAAACGAGACAAAGGAGTGTGAAAGAGAGCGAAGCGAGAAGAAGGAGGGTGAAAGAGGGCGAAACGAGATGAAGGAGGGTGAAAGAGAGTGAAACGAGACGAAGGAGGGTGAAAGAGGGCGAAACGACACGAAGGCGGGTGGAACAGAGCGAAACAAGACGAAGGAGGGTGAAAGAGAGCGAAACGAGACGAAGAAGGGTGAAAGAGAGCAAAACAAGACAAAGGAGTGTAAAACTGAGCGAAATGAGACGAAGGAGGATGAAAGAGAGCTAAACGAGACGAAGGAGGGTGAAAGAGAGCGAAACGAGACGGTGGAGAGTGAAAGAGAGCGAAACGAGACGAAGGAGGGTGAAAGAGAGCGAAACAAGACGAAGGAAGGTGAAAGACCACGAAACGAGAGGAAGGAAGGTGAAAGAGAGCGAAACGAGATGAAGGAGGGTGAAAGTGAGCGAAACGAGATGAAGGAGGGTGAAAGAGAGCGAAACGAGACGAAGGAGGGAGAAAGAGAGCGAAAGGAGTCGAAGAAGGGTGAAAGAGAGCGGAGCGAGACGAAGGAGGGTGAAAGAGAATGAAACGAGACGAAGGAGGGTGGAACAGAGCGAAACAAGACGAAGGAGGGTGAAAGAGAGCGAAACGAGACGAAGAAGGGTGAAAGAGAGCAAAACGAGACGAAGGAGTGTAAAACAGAGCGAAACGAGTCAAAGGAGGATGAAAGAGAGCTAAACGAGACGAAGGAGGGTGAAAGAGGGCGAAACGAGACAAAGGCGAATGCAACAGAGCGAAACAAGACGAAGGAGGGTGAAAGAGAGCGAAACGAAACGAAGGAGGGTGAAAGAGATTGAAACGAGATGAAGAGGGTGAAAGAGAGCGAAAGGAGACGAAGAAGGGTGAAAGAGAGCGAAACAAGACGAAGGAGGGTGAAAGAGGGCGAAACGAGACGAAGGCGGGTGCAACAGAGCGAAACAAGACGAAGGTGGGTGAAAGAGAGCGAAACGAGACGAAGGAGGGTGAAAGAGAGCGAAACGAGACGGTGGAGGGTGAAAGAGAGCGAAACGAGACGAAGGAGGGTGAAAGAGAGCGAAATGAGAGGAAAGAAGGTGAAAGAGAGCGAAACGAGATGAAGGAGGGTGAAAGAGAGCGAAACGAGACGAAGGAGGGTGAAAGAGAGCGAAACGAGACGAAGGAGGGTGAAAGAGAGCGAAAGGAATCGAAGGAAGGTGAAAGAGAGCGGAGCGAGACGAACGAGGGTGAAAGAGAACGAAACGAGACGAAGGAGGGTGAAAGAGAGTGAAACGAGACGAAGGAGGGTGAAAGAGGGCGAAACGAGACGAAGGATGGTGGAACAGAGCGAAACAAGACGAAGGAGGGTGAAAGTGAGCGAAACGAGACGAAGAAGGGTGAAAGAGAGCAAAACGAGACGAAGGAGTGTAAAACAGAGCGAAACGAGTCGAAGGAGGATGAAAGAGAGCTAAACGAGACGAAGGAGGGTCAAAGAGAGAGAAACGAGATGAAGGATGGTCAAAGATAGCGAAACGAGACGATGGAGGATGAAAGAGAACGAAACGAGACGAAGGTGGATGAAAGAGACCGAAACGAGGCGAAGGAGGGTGAAAGAGAGCGAAACAAGATGAAGGTGGGTGAAAGAGAGCGAAACAAGACAAAGGAGTGTGAAAGAGACCGAAACGAGACGAAGGAGGGTTAAAAAGAGCGAAACGAGATGAAGGTAAGTGAAAGTGAGCGAAACGAGACGAAGGAGGGTGAAAGAGTGCGAAACGAGACGATGGAGGGTGAAAGAGAGCGAAACAAGACGAAGGAGGGTGAAAGAAGGCGAAACGAGACAAAGGCGAGTGCAACAGAGCGAAACAAGACGAAGGAGGGTGAAAGAGAGCGAAACGAGACGAAGGAGGGTGAAAGAGATTGAATCGAGATGAAGAGGGTGAAAGAGGGCGAAACGAGACAAAGGCGGGTGCAACAGAGTGAAACAAGACGAAGGAGGGTGAAAGAGAGCGAAACGAGACGAAGTAGGGTGAAAAAGAGCGAAACGAGACGGTGGAGGGTGAAAGAGAGCGAAACGAGACGAAGGAGGGTGAAAGAGAGCGAAACGAGAGGAAAGAAGGTGAAAGAGAGCGAAACGAGATGAAGGAGGGTGAAAGAGAGCGAAACGAGACGAAGGAGGGTGAAAGAGAGCGAAACGAGACGAAGGAGGGTGAAAGAGAGCGAAAGGAGTCGAAGGAAGGTGAAAGAGAGCGGAGCGAGACGAACGAGGGTGAAAGAGAACGAAACGAGACGAAGGAGGGTGAAAGAGAGTGAAACGAGACGAAGGAGGGTGAAAGAGGGCGAAACGAGACGAAGGATGGTGGAACAGAGCGAAACAAGACGAAGGAGGGTGAAAGAGAGCGAAACGAGACGAAGAAGGGTGAAAGAGAGCAAAACGAGACGAAGGAGTGTAAAACAGAGCGAAACGAGTCAAAGGAGAATGAAAGAGAGCTAAACGTGACGAAGGAGGGTCAAAGAGAGAGAAACGAGATGAAGGATGGTCAAAGATAGCGAAACGAGACGATGGAGGATGAAAGAGAACGAAACGAGACGAAGGTGGATGAAAGAGACCGAAACGAGGCGAAGGAGGGTGAAAGAGAGCGAAACAAGATGAAGGTGGGTGAAAGAGAGCGAAACAAGAAAAAAGGAGTGTGAAAGAGACCGAAACGAGACGAAGGAGGGTGAAAAAGAGCGAAACGAGATGAAGGTAGGTGAAAGTGAGCGAAACGAGACGAAGGAGGGTGAAAGAGAGCGAAACGAGACGATGGAGGGTGAAAGAGAGCGAAACAAGACGAAGGAGGGTGAAAGAGGGCGAAACGAGACAAAGGTGAGTGCAACAGAGCGAAACAAGACGAAGGAGGGTGAAAGAGAGCGAAACGAGACGAAGGAGGGTGAAAGAGATTGAATCGAGATGAAGAGGGTGAAAGAGAGCGAAAGGAGACGAAGAAGGGTGAAAGAGAGCGAAACAAGACGAAGGAGGGTGAAAGAGGGCGAAACGAGACGAAGGCGGGTGCAACAGAGCGAAACAAGACGAAGGAGGGTGAAAGAGAGCGAAACGAGACGAAGGAGGGTGAAAGAGAGCGAAACGAGACGGTGGAGGGTGAAAGAGAGCGAAACGAGACGAAGGAGGGTGAAAGAGAGCGAAACGAGATGAAGGAGGGTGCAAGAGAGCGAAACGAGACGAAGGAGGGTGAAAGAGAGCGAAACGAGACGAAGGAGGGTGAAAGAGAGCGAAAGGAGTCGAAGGAAGGTGAAAGAGAGCGGAGCGAGACGAAGGAGGGTGAAAGAGAACGACACGAGACGAAGGAGGGTGAAAGAGCGTGAAACGAGACGAAGGAGGGTGAAAGAGGGCGAAACGAGACGAAGGCAGGTGGAACAGAGCGAAACAAGACGAAGGAGGGTGAAAGAGAGTGAAACGAGACGAAGAAGGGTGAAAGAGAGCAAAACAATGCGAAGGAGTGTAAAACAGAGCGAAACGAGACGAAGGAGGATGAAAGAGAGCTAAGCGAGACGAAGGAGGGTGAAAGAGAGCGAAACGAGACGGTGGAGGGTGAAAGAGAGCGAAACGAGACAAAGGAGGGTGAAAGAGAGCGAAACAATATGAAGGAGGGTGAAAGACAGCGAAACGAGTGGAAGGAAGGTGAAAGAGAGTGAAACGAGATGAAGGAGGGTGAAAGAGAGCGAAACAATACGAAGGAGGGTGAAAGAGAGCGAAACGAGACGAAGGAGGGTGAGAAAGAGCGAAAGGAGTCGAAGGAGGGTGAAAGACAGCGGAGCGAGACGAAGCAGGGTGAAAGAGAACGAAACGAGACGAAGGAGGGTGAAAGAGAGTGAAACGAGACGAAGGAGGGTGAAAGAGGGCGAACCGAGACGAAGGCGGGTGGAACAGAGTGAAACAAGACGAAGGAGGGTGAAAGAGAGCGAAACGAGACGAAGAAGGGTGAAAGAGAGCAAAACGAGACGAAGGAGTGTGAAACAGAGCGAAACGAGATGAAGGAGGATGAAAGAGAGCTAAACGAGACGAAGGAGGGTCAAAGAGAGCGAAACGAGACGAAAGAGGGTAAAAGAGAGCGAAATGAGACGGTGGAGGGTGAAAGAGTGCGAAACGAGACGAAGGAGGGTGACAGAGAGCGAAACAAGACGATGGAGGGTGAAAGAGAGTGAAAGGAGATGAAGGAGGGTGAAAGAGAGTGAAATGAGATAAAGGAGGGTGAAAGAGAGCGAAAGGAGTCGAAGGAGGGTGAAAGAGAGTGGAACGAGACGAAGGAGGGTGAAAGAGGGCGAAACGAGACGAAGGCAGGTGGAACAGAGCGAAACAAGACGAAGGAGGGTGAAAGAGAGTGAAACGAGACGAAGAAGGGTGAAAGAGAGCAAAACAATGCGAAGGAGTGTAAAACAGAGCGAAACGAGACGAAGGAGGATGAAAGAGAGCTAAGCGAGACGAAGGAGGGTGAAAGAGAGCGAAACGAGACGGTGGAGGGTGAAAGAGAGCGAAACGAGACAAAGGAGGGTGAAAGAGAGCGAAACAATATGAAGGAGGGTGAAAGACAGCGAAACGAGTGGAAGGAAGGTGAAAGAGAGTGAAACGAGATGAAGGAGGGTGAAAGAGAGCGAAACAATACGAAGGAGGGTGAAAGAGAGCGAAACGAGACGAAGGAGGGTGAGAAAGAGCGAAAGGAGTCGAAGGAGGGTGAAAGACAGCGGAGCGAGACGAAGCAGGGTGAAAGAGAACGAAACGAGACGAAGGAGGGTGAAAGAGAGTGAAACGAGACGAAGGAGGGTGAAAGAGGGCGAACCGAGACGAAGGCGGGTGGAACAGAGTGAAACAAGACGAAGGAGGGTGAAAGAGAGCGAAACGAGACGAAGAAGGGTGAAAGAGAGCAAAACGAGACGAAGGAGTGTGAAACAGAGCGAAACGAGATGAAGGAGGATGAAAGAGAGCTAAACGAGACGAAGGAGGGTCAAAGAGAGCGAAACGAGACGAAAGAGGGTAAAAGAGAGCGAAATGAGACGGTGGAGGGTGAAAGAGTGCGAAACGAGACGAAGGAGGGTGACAGAGAGCGAAACAAGACGATGGAGGGTGAAAGAGAGTGAAAGGAGATGAAGGAGGGTGAAAGAGAGTGAAATGAGATAAAGGAGGGTGAAAGAGAGCGAAAGGAGTCGAAGGAGGGTGAAAGAGAGTGGAACGAGACGAAGGAGGGTGAAAGAGACCGAAACGAGACGAAGGAGGCTGAAAGAGAGCGGAACGAGACGAAGGAGGGTGAAAGTGAGCGAAACGAGAAGAAGGAGGGTGAAAGAGAGCGAAACGAGGTGAAGGAGGGTGAAAGAGAGCGAAACGAGATGAAGGAGGGTCAAAGAGAGCGAAACGAGACAAAGGAGGGTGAAAGAGAGCGAAACGAGAAGAAGGAGGGTGAAAGAGAGCAAAACGAGAGGAAGGAGGGTGAAAGAGAGCGAAACGAGACGGTGGAGGGTGAAAGAGAGCGAAACGAGACGAAGGAGGGTGAAAGAGAGCGAAACGAGATGAAGGAGGGTGAAAGAGAGCGAAACGAGACGAAGGAGGGTGAAAGAGAGCGAAACGAGACGAAGGAGGGTGAAAGAGAGCGAAAGGAGTCGAAGGAAGGTGAAAGAGAGCGGAGCGAGACGAAGGAGGGTGAAAGAGAATGAAACGAGACGAAGGAGGGTGAAAGAGCGTGAAACGAGACGAAGGAGGGTGAAAGAGGGCGAAACGAGACGAAGGCAGGTGGAACAGAGCGAAACAAGACGAAGGAGGGTGAAAGAGAGTGAAACGAGACGAAGAAGGGTGAAAGAGAGCAAAACAAGACGAAGGAGTGTAAAACAGAGCGAAACGAGACGAAGGAGGATGAAAGAGAGCTAAGCGAGACGAAGGAGGGTGAAAGAGAGCGAAACGAGACGGTGGACGGTGAAAGAGAGCGAAACGAGACAAAGGAGGGTGAAAGAGAGCGAAACAATATGAAGGAGGGTGAAAGACAGCGAAACGAGTGGAAGGAAGGTGAAAGAGAGCGAAACGAGATGAAGGAGGGTGAAAGAGAGCGAAACAATACGAAGGAGGGTGAAAGAGAGCGAAACGAGACGAAGGAGGGTGAGAAAGAGCGAAAGGAGTCGAAGGAGGGTGAAAGAAAGCGGAGCGAGATGAAGGAGGGTGAAAGAGAACGAAACGAGACGAAGGAGGGTGAAAGAGAGTGAAACGAGACGAAGGAGGGTGAAAGAGGGCGAACCGAGACGAAGGCGGGTGGAACAGAGTGAAACAAGACGAAGGAGGGTGAAAGAGAGCGAAACGAGACGAAGAAGGGTGAAAGAGAGCAAAACGAGACGAAGGAGTGTGAAACAGAGCGAAACGAGATGAAGGAGGATGAAAGAGAGCTAAACGAGACGAAGGAGGGTCAAAGAGAGCGAAACGAGACGAAAGAGGGTAAAAGAGAGCGAAATGAGACGGTGGAGGGTGAAAGAGTGCGAAACGAGACGAAGGAGGGTGACAGAGAGCGAAACAAGACGATGGAGGGTGAAAGAGAGTGAAAGGAGATGAAGGAGGGTGAAAGAGAGTGAAATGAGATAAAGGAGGGTGAAAGAGAGCGAAAGGAGTCGAAGGAGGGTGAAAGAGAGTGGAACGAGACGAAGGAGGGTGAAAGAGACCGAAACGAGACGAAGGAGGCTGAAAGAGAGCGGAACGAGACGAAGGAGGGTGAAAGTGAGCGAAACGAGAAGAAGGAGGGTGAAAGAGAGCGAAACGAGATGAAGGAGGGTGAAAGAGAGCGAAACGAGATGAAGGAGGGTCAAAGAGAGCGAAACGAGACAAAGGAGGGTGAAAGAGAGCGAAACGAGAAGAAGGAGGGTGAAAGAGAGCAAAACGAGAGGAAGGAGGGTGAAAGAGAGCGAAACGAGATGAAGGAGGGTGAAAGAGAGCGAAACGAGACGAAGGAGGGTGAAAGAGAGCGAAAGGAGTCGAAGGAGGGTGAAAGAGAGCGGAGCGAGACGAAGGAGGGTGAAAGAGAACGAAACGAGACGAAGGAGGGTGTAAGAGAGTGAAACGAGACGAAGGAGGGTGAAAGAGGGCGAAACGAGACGAAGGCGGGTGGAACAGAGCGAAACAAGACGAAGGAGGGTGAAAGAGAGCGAAACGAGACGAAGAAGGGTGAAAGAGAGCAAAACGAGACGAAGGAGTGTAAAACAGAGCAAAACGAGATGAAGGAGGATGAAAGAGAGCTAAACGAGACGAAGGAGGGTCAAAGAGAGCGAAACGAGATGAAGGATGGTCAAAGATAGCGAAACGAGACGATGGAGGGTGAAAGAGAACGAAACGAGACGAAGGAGGATGAACGAGACCGGAACGAGGCGAAGGAGGGTGAAAGAGAGCGAAACAAGACAAAGGAGTGTGAAAGAGACCAAAACTAGACGAAGGATGGTGAAAGAGAGCGAAACGAGATGAAGGTAGGTGAAAGTGAGCGAAACGAGACGAAGGAGGGTGAAAGAGAGAGAAACGAGACGATGGAGGGTGAAAGAGAGCAAAACGAGACGAAGGAGTGTGAAACAGAGCGAAACGAGACGAAGGAGGATGAAAGAGAGCTAAGCGAGACGAAGGAGGGTGAAAGAGAGCGAAACGAGACGGTGGACGGTGAAAGAGAGCGAAACGAGACAAAGGAGGGTGAAAGAGAGCGAAACAATATGAAGGAGGGTGAAAGACAGCGAAACGAGTGGAAGGAAGGTGAAAGAGAGCGAAACGAGATGAAGGAGGGTGAAAGAGAGCGAAACAATACGAAGGAGGGTGAAAGAGAGCGAAACGAGACGAAGGAGGGTGAGAAAGAGCGAAAGGAGTCGAAGGAGGGTGAAAGAAAGCGGAGCGAGATGAAGGAGGGTGAAAGAGAACGAAACGAGACGAAGGAGGGTGAAAGAGAGTGAAACGAGACGAAGGAGGGTGAAAGAGGGCGAACCGAGACGAAGGCGGGTGGAACAGAGTGAAACAAGACGAAGGAGGGTGAAAGAGAGCGAAACGAGACGAAGAAGGGTGAAAGAGAGCAAAACGAGACGAAGGAGTGTGAAACAGAGCGAAACGAGATGAAGGAGGATGAAAGAGAGCTAAACGAGACGAAGGAGGGTCAAAGAGAGCGAAACGAGACGAAAGAGGGTAAAAGAGAGCGAAATGAGACGGTGGAGGGTGAAAGAGTGCGAAACGAGACGAAGGAGGGTGACAGAGAGCGAAACAAGACGATGGAGGGTGAAAGAGAGTGAAAGGAGATGAAGGAGGGTGAAAGAGAGTGAAATGAGATAAAGGAGGGTGAAAGAGAGCGAAAGGAGTCGAAGGAGGGTGAAAGAGAGTGGAACGAGACGAAGGAGGGTGAAAGAGACCGAAACGAGACGAAGGAGGCTGAAAGAGAGCGGAACGAGACGAAGGAGGGTGAAAGTGAGCGAAACGAGAAGAAGGAGGGTGAAAGAGAGCGAAACGAGATGAAGGAGGGTGAAAGAGAGCGAAACGAGATGAAGGAGGGTCAAAGAGAGCGAAACGAGACAAAGGAGGGTGAAAGAGAGCGAAACGAGAAGAAGGAGGGTGAAAGAGAGCAAAACGAGAGGAAGGAGGGTGAAAGAGAGCGAAACGAGATGAAGGAGGGTGAAAGAGAGCGAAACGAGACGAAGGAGGGTGAAAGAGAGCGAAAGGAGTCGAAGGAGGGTGAAAGAGAGCGGAGCGAGACGAAGGAGGGTGAAAGAGAACGAAACGAGACGAAGGAGGGTGTAAGAGAGTGAAACGAGACGAAGGAGGGTGAAAGAGGGCGAAACGAGACGAAGGCGGGTGGAACAGAGCGAAACAAGACGAAGGAGGGTGAAAGAGAGCGAAACGAGACGAAGAAGGGTGAAAGAGAGCAAAACGAGACGAAGGAGTGTAAAACAGAGCAAAACGAGATGAAGGAGGATGAAAGAGAGCTAAACGAGACGAAGGAGGGTCAAAGAGAGCGAAACGAGATGAAGGATGGTCAAAGATAGCGAAACGAGACGATTGAGGGTGAAAGAGAACGAAACGAGACGAAGGAGGATGAACGAGACCGGAACGAGGCGAAGGAGGGTGAAAGAGAGCGAAACAAGACAAAGGAGTGTGAAAGAGACCAAAACTAGACGAAGGATGGTGAAAGAGAGCGAAACGAGATGAAGGTAGGTGAAAGAGAGCGAAACGAGACGAAGGAGGGTGAAAGAGAGAGAAACGAGACGATGGAGGGTGAAAGAGAGCAAAACGAGACGAAGGAGTGTGAAACAGAGCGAAACGAGATGAAGGAGGATGAAAGAGAGCTAAACGAGACGAAGGAGGGTCAAAGAGATCGAAACGAGACAAAAGAGTGTAAAAGAGAGCGAAATGAGACGGTGGAGGGAGAAAGAGAGCGAAACGAGATGAAGGAGGGTGAAAGAGAGCGAAACGAGACGATGGAGGGTGAAAGAGAGCGAAAGGAGACGAAGGAGGGTGAAAGAGAGTGAAATGAGATAAAGGAGGGTGAAAGAGAGCGAAAGGAGTCGAAGGAGGGTGAAAGAGAGTGGAACGAGACGAAGGAGGGTAAAAGAGACCGAAACGAGACGAAGGAGGGTGAAAGAGAGCGGAACGAGACGAAGGAGGGTGAAAGTGAGCGAAACGAGAAGAAGTAGGGTGAAAGAGAGCGAAACGAGACGAAGGAGGGTGAAAGAGAGCGAAACGAGACGAAGGAGGGTGAAAGAGAGCGAAACAAGACGAAGGAAGGTGAAAGACAGCGAAACGAGAGGAAGGAAGGTGAAAGACAGCGAAACGAGATGAAGGAGGGTGAAAGTGAGCGAAACGAGATGAAGGAGGTTGAAAGAGAGCGAAACGAGACGAAGGAGGGAGAAAGAGAGCGAAAGGAGTCGAAGAAGGGTGAAAGAGAGCAGAGCGAGACGAACGAGGGTGAAAGAGAACGAAACGAGACGAAGGTGGGTGAAAGGGAGTGAAACGAGATGAAGGAGGGTGAAAGAGGGCGAAACGAGACGAAGGAGGGTGGAACAGAGCGAAACAAGACGAAGGAGGGTGAAAGAGAGCGAAACGAGACGAAGAAGGGTGAAAGAGAGCAAAACGAGACAAAGGAGTGTAAAACAGAGCGAAACGAGACAAAGGAGGATGAAAGAGAGCTAAACGAGACGAAGGAGGGTCAAAGAGAGAGAAACGAGATGAAGGATGGTCAAAGATAGCGAAACGAGACGATGGAGGATGAAAGAGAACGAAACGAGACGAAGGTGGATGAAAGAGACCGAAACGAGGCGAAGGAGGGTGAAAGAGAGCGAAACAAGATGAAGGTGGGTGAAAGAGAGCGAAACAAGACAAAGGAGTGTGAAAGAGACCGAAACGAGATGAAGGAGGGTGAAAAAGAGCGAAACGAGATGAAGGTAGGTGAAAGTGAGCGAAACGAGACGAAGGAGGGTGAAAGAGAGCGAAACGAGACGATGGAGGGTGAAAGAGAGCGAAACAAGACGAAGGACGGTGAAAGAGGGCGAAACGAGACAAAGGCGAGTGCAACAGAGCGAAACAAGACGAAGGAGGGTGAAAGAGAGCGAAACGAGACGAAGGAGGGTGAAAGAGAGCGAAACGAGATGCAAGAGTTTGAAAGAGAGCAAAACGAGACGAACGAGTGTGAAACAGAGCGAAACGAGACGAAGGAGGATGAAAGAGAACTAAACGAGACGAAGGAGGGTCAAAGAGATCGAAACGAGACAAAAGAGTGTAAAAGAGAGCGAAATGAGACGGTGGAGGGAGAAAGAGAGCGAAACGAGACGAAGGAGGGTGAAAGAGAGCGAAACGAGACGATGGAGGGTGAAAGAGAGCGAAAGGAGTCGAAGGAGGGTGAAAGAGAGTGAAATGAGATAAAGGAGGGTGAAAGAGAGCGAAAGGAGTCGAAGGAGGGTGAAAGAGAGTGGAACGAGACGAAGGAGGGTGAAAGAGACCGAAACGAGACGAAGGAGGGTGAAAGAGAGCGGAACGAGACGAAGGAGGGTGAAAGTGAGCGAAACGAGAAGAAGGAGGGTGAAAGAGAGCGAAACGAGACGAAGGAGGGTGAAAGAGAGCGAAACGAGATGAAGGAGGGTCAAAGAGAGCGAAACGAGACAAAGGAGGGTGAAAGAGAGCGAAACAAGACGGTGGAGGGTGAAAGAGAGCGAAACGAGACGAAGGAGGGTGAAAGAGAGCGAAACGAGACGAAGGAGGGTGAAAGAGAGCGAAAGGAGTCGAAGGAGTGTGAAAGAGAGCGGAGCGAGACGAAGGAGGGTGAAAGAGAGTGAAACGAGACGAAGGAGGGTGAAAGAGGGCGAAACGAGACGAAGGAGGGTGAAAGAGAGCGAAACGAGACGAAGGAGGGTGAAAGAGAGCGAAACGAGACGAAGGAGGGTGAAAGAGAGCAAAAGGAGTCGAAGGAGTGTGAAAGAGAGCGGAGCGAGACGAAGGAGGGTGAAAGAGAACGAAACGAGAAGAAGGAGGGTGAAAGAGACCGAAACGAGATGAAGGAGGGTGAAAGAGAGCGAAACGAGATGAAGGAGGGTGAAAGAGAGCGAAACGAGACGAAGGAGGGTGAACGAGAGCGAAACGAGACGAAGGAGGGTGAAAGAGAGCGAAAGGAGACATAGGCGAGTGCCACAGAGCGAAACAAGACGAAGGCGGGTGAGAGAGAGCGAAACGAGACGAAGGAGGGTGAAAGTGAGCGAAACAAGAAGAAGGAGGGTGAAAGAGAGTGAAACGAGACGAAGGAGGGTGAAAGAGGGCGAAACGAGACGAAGGATGGTGGAACAGAGCGAAACAAGACGAAGGAGGGTGAAAGAGAGCGAAACGAGACGAAGAAGGGTGAAAGAGAGCAAAACGAGACGAAGGAGTGTAAAACAGAGCGAAACGAGTCAAAGGAGGATGAAAGAGAGCTAAACGTGACGAAGGAGTGTGAAAGAGACCGAAACGAGACGAAGGAGGGTGAAAAAGAGCGAAACGAGATGAAGGTAGGTGAAAGTGAGCGAAACGAGACGAAGGAGGGTGAAAGAGAGCGAAACGAGACGATGGAGGGTGAAAGAGAGCGAAACAAGACGAAGGAGTGTGAAAGAGGGCGAAACGAGACAAAGGTGAGTGCAACAGAGCGAAACAAGACGAAGGAGGGTGAAAGAGAGCGAAACGAGACGAAGGAGGGTGAAAGAGATTGAAACGAGATGAAGAGGGTGAAAGAGAGCGAAAGGAGACGAAGAAGGGTGAAAGAGAGCGAAACAAGACGAAGGAGGGTGAAAGAGGGAGAAACGAGACGAAGGCGGGTGCAACAGAGCGAAACAAGACGAAGGAGGGTGAAAGAGAGCAAAACGAGACGAAGGAGGGTGAAAGAGAGCGAAACGAGACGGTGGAGGGTGAAAGAGAGCGAAACGAGACGAAGGAGGGTGAAAGAGAGCGAAACGAGATGAAGGAGGGTGAAAGAGAGCGAAACGAGACGAAGGAGGGTGAAAGAGAGCGAAACGAGACGAAGGAGGGTGAAAGAGAGCGAAAGGAGTCGAAGGAAGGTGAAAGAGAGCGGAGCGAGACGAAGGAGGGTGAAAGAGAACGAAACGAGACGAAGGAGGGCGAAAGAGCGTGAAACGAGACGAAGGAGGGTGAAAGAGGGCGAAACGAGACGAAGGCAGGTGGAACAGAGCGAAACAAGACGAAGGAGGGTGAAAGAGAGTGAAACGAGACGAAGAAGGGTGAAAGAGAGCAAAACAAGACGAAGGAGTGTAAAACAGAGCGAAACGAGACGAAGGAGGATGAAAGAGAGCTAAGCGAGACGAAGGAGGGTGAAAGAGAGCGAAACGAGACGGTGGAGGGTGAAAGAGAGCGAAACGAGACAAAGGAGGGTGAAAGAGAGCGAAACAATATGAAGGAGGGTGAAAGACAGCGAAACGAGTGGAAGGAAGGTGAAAGAGAGCGAAACGAGATGAAGGAGGGTGAAAGAGAGCGAAACAATACGAAGGATGGTGAAAGAGAGCGAAACGAGACGAAGGAGGGTGAGAAAGAGCGAAAGGAGTCGAAGGAGGGTGAAAGACAGCGGAGCGAGACAAAGGAGGGTGAAAGAGAACGAAACGAGACGAAGGAGGGTGAAAGAGAGTGAAACGAGACGAAGGAGGGTGAAAGAGGGCGAACCGAGACGAAGGCGGGTGGAACAGAGTGAAACAAGACGAAGGAGGGTGAAAGAGAGCGAAACGAGACGAAGAAGGGTGAAAGAGCAAAACGAGACGAAGGAGTGTGAAACAGAGCGAAACGAGATGAAGGAGGATGAAAGAGAGCTAAACGAGACGAAGGAGGGTCAAAGAGAGCGAAACGAGACGAAAGAGGGTAAAAGAGAGCGAAATGAGACGGTGGAGGGTGAAAGAGTGCGAAACGAGACGAAGGAGGGTGACAGAGAGCGAAACAAGACGATGGAGGGTGAAAGGAGATGAAGGAGGGTGAAAGAGAGTGAAATGAGATAAAGGAGGGTGAAAGAGAGCGAAAGGAGTCGAAGGAGGGTGAAAGAGAGTGGAACGAGACGAAGGAGGGTGAAAGAGACCGAAACGAGACGAAGGAGGCTGAAAGAGAGCGGAACGAGACGAAGGAGGGTGAAAGTGAGCGAAACGAGAAGAAGGAGGGTGAAAGAGAGCGAAACGAGATGAAGGAGGGTGAAAGAGAGCGAAACGAGATGAAGGAGGGTCAAAGAGAGCGAAACGAGACAAAGGAGGGTGAAAGAGAGCGAAGCGAGAAGAAGGAGGGTGAAAGAGAGCAAAACGAGAGGAAGGAGGGTGAAAGAGAGCGAAACGAGACGGTGGAGGGTGAAAGAGAGCGAAACGAGACGAAGGAGGGTGAAAGAGAGCGAAACGAGATGAAGGAGGGTGAAAGAGAGCGAAACGAGACGAAGGAGGGTGAAAGAGAGCGAAACGAGACGAAGGAGGGTGAAAGAGAGCGAAAGGAGTCGAAGGAAGGTGAAAGAGAGCGGAGCGAGACGAAGGAGGGTGAAAGAGAACGAAACGAGACGAAGGAGGGTGAAAGAGCGTGAAACGAGACGAAGGAGGGTGAAAGAGGGCGAAACGAGACGAAGGCAGGTGGAACAGAGCGAAACAAGACGAAGGAGGGTGAAAGAGAGTGAAACGAGACGGAGAAGGGTGAAAGAGAGCAAAACAAGACGAAGGAGTGTAAAACAGAGCGAAACGAGACGAAGGAGGATGAAAGAGAGCTAAGCGAGACGAAGGAGGGTGAAAGAGAGCGAAACGAGACGGTGGAGGGTGAAAGAGAGCGAAACGAGCCAAAGGAGGGTGAAAGAGAGCGAAACAATATGAAGGAGGGTGAAAGACAGCGAAACGAGTGGAAGGAAGGTGAAAGAGAGCGAAACGAGATGAAGGAGGGTGAAAGAGAGCGAAACAATACGAAGGAGGGTGAAAGAGAGCGAAACGAGACGAAGGAGGGTGAGAAAGAGCGCAAGGAGTCGAAGGAGGGTGAAAGACAGCGGAGCGAGACGAAGGAGGGTGAAAGAGAACGAAACGAGACGAAGGAGGGTGAAAGAGAGTGAAACGAGACGAAGGAGGGTGAAAGAGGGCGAACCGAGACGAAGGCGGGTGGAACAGAGTGAAACAAGACGAAGGAGGGTGAAAGAGAGCGAAACGAGACGAAGAAGGGTGAAAGAGAGCAAAACGAGACGAAGGAGTGTGAAACAGAGCGAAACGAGATGAAGGAGGATGAAAGAGAGCTAAACGAGACGAAGGAGGGTCAAAGAGAGCGAAACGAGACGAAAGAGGGTAAAAGAGAGCGAAATGAGACGGTGGAGGGTGAAAGAGTGCGAAATGAGACGAAGGAGGGTGACAGAGAGCGAAACAAGACGATGGAGGGTGAAAGAGAGTGAAAGGAGATGAAGGAGGGTGAAAGAGAGTGAAATGAGATAAAGGAGGGTGAAAGAGAGCGAAAGGAGTCGAAGGAGGGTGAAAGAGAGTGGAACGAGACGAAGGAGGGTGAAAGAGACCGAAACGAGACGAAGGAGGCTGAAAGAGAGCGGAACGAGACGAAGGAGGGTGAAAGTGAGCGAAACGAGAAGAAGGAGGGTGAAAGAGAGCGAAACGAGATGAAGGAGGGTGAAAGAGAGCGAAACGAGATGAAGGAGGGTCAAAGAGAGCGAAACGAGACAAAGGAGGGTGAAAGAGGGCGAAACGAGACGAAGGCGGGTGGAACAGAGCGAAACAAGACGAAGGAGGGTGAAAGAGAGCGAAACGAGACGAAGAAGGGTGAAAGAGAGCAAAACGAGACGAAGGAGTGTAAAACAGAGCAAAACGAGATGAAGGAGGATGAAAGAGAGCTAAACGAGACGAAGGAGGGTCAAAGAGAGCGAAACGAGATGAAGGATGGTCAAAGATAGCGAAACGAGACGATGGAGGGTGAAAGAGAACGAAACGAGACGAAGGAGGATGAACGAGACCGGAACGAGGCGAAGGAGGGTGAAAGAGAGCGAAACAAGACAAAGGAGTGTGAAAGAGACCGAAACTAGACGAAGGATGGTGAAAGAGAGCGAAACGAGATGAAGGTAGGTGAAAGTGAGCGAAACGAGACGAAGGAGGGTGAAAGAGAGCGAAACGAGACGATGGAGGGTGAAAGAGAGCGAAACAAGATGAAGGAGGGTGAAAGAGGGCGAAACGAGACAAAGGCGAGTGCCACAGAGCGAAACGAGACGAAGGAGGGTGAAAGAGAGCAAAACGAGACGAAGGAGTGTGAAACAGAGCGAAACGAGATGAAGGAGGATGAAAGAGAGCTAAACAAGACGAAGGAGGGTCAAAGAGATCGAAACGAGACAAAAGAGTGTAAAAGAGAGCGAAATGAGACGGTGGAGGGAGAAAGAGAGCGAAACGAGATGAAGGAGGGTGAAAGAGAGCGAAACGAGACGATGGAGGGTGAAAGAGAGCGAAAGGAGACGAAGGAGGGTGAAAGAGAGTGAAATGAGATAAAGGAGGGTGAAAGAGAGCGAAAGGAGTCGAAGTAGGGTGAAAGAGAGTGGAACGAGACGAAGGAGGGTAAAAGAGACCGAAACGAGACGAAGGAGGGTGAAAGAGAGCGGAACGAGACGAAGGAGGGTGAAAGTGAGCGAAACGAGAAGAAGGAGGGTGAAAGAGTGCGAAACGAGACGAAGGAGGGTAAAAGAGAGCGAAACGAGATGAAGGAGGGTCAAAGAGAGCAAAACGAGACAAAGGAGGGTGAAAGAGAGCGAAACGAGAAGGTGGAGGGTGAAAGAGAGCGAAACGAGACGAAGGAGGGTGAAAGAGAGCGAAAAGAGATGAAGGAGGGTCAAAGAGAGCGAAACGAGATGAAGGAGGGTGAAAGAGAGCGAAACGAGACGAAGGAGGGTGAAAGAGAGCGAAACGAGATGAAAGAGGGTGAAAGAGAGCGAAAGGAGTCGAAGGAGGGTGAAAGAGAGCGGAGCGAGACAAAGGAGGGTGAAAGAGAACGAAACGAGACGAAGGAGGGTGAAAGAGAGTGAAACGAGATGAAGGAGGGTGAAAGAGGGCAAACGAGACGACGGCGGGTGGAACAGAGAGAAACAAGACGAAGGAGGGTGAAAGAGAGCGAAACGAGACGATGGAGGGTGAAAGAGAGCGAAAGGAGACGAAGGAGGGTGAAAGAGAGTGAAATGAGATAAATGAGGGTGAAAGAGAGTGAAAGGAGTCGAAGGAGGGTGAAAGAGAGTGGAACGAGACGAAGGAGGGTGAAAGAGACCGAAACGAGACGAAGGAGGGTGAAAGAGAGCGGAACGAGATGAAGGAGGGTGAAAGTGAGCGAAACGAGAAGAAGGAGGGTGAAAGAGAGCGAAACGAGACGCAGGAGGGTGAAAGAGAGCGAAACGAGATGAAGGAGGGTCAAAGAGAGCGAAACGAGACAAAGGAGTGTGAAAGAGAGCGAAGCGAGAAGAAGGAGGGTGAAAGAGAGCGAAACGAGACGAAGGAGGGTGAAAGAGAGCGAAACGAGATGAAGGAGGGTGAAAGAGAGCGAAAGGAGTCGAAGGAGGGTGAAAGAGTGCGGAGCGAGACGAAGGAGGGGGAAAGAGAACGAAACGAGACGAAGGAGGGTGAAAGAGAGTGAAACGAGACGAAGGAGGGTGAAAGAGGGCGAAACGATACGAAGGCGGGTGGAACAGAGCGAAACAAGACGAAGGAGGGCGAAAGAGAGCGAAACGAGATGAAGAAGGGAGAAAGAGACCATACAAGACAAAGGAATGTAAAACAGAGCGAAACGAGACGAAGGAGGATGAAAGAGAGCTAAACGAGACGAAGGAGGGTGAAAGAGAGCGAAACGAGACGGTGGAGGGTGAAAGAGAGCGAAACGAGACGAAGGAGGGTGAAAGAGAGCGAAACAAGACGAAGGAAGGTGAAAGACAGCGAAACGAGAGGAAGGAAGGTGAAAGAGAGCGAAACGAGATGAAGGAGGGTGAAAGTGAGCGAAACGAGATGAAGGAGGGTGAAAGAGAGCGAAACGAGACGAAGGAGGGAGAAAGAGAGCGAAAGGAGTCGAAGAAGGGTGAAAGAGAGCGGAGCGAGACGAACGAGGGTGAAAGAGAACGAAACGAGACGAAGGAGGGTGAAAGAGAGTGAAACGAGATGAAGGAGGGTGAAAGAGGGCGAAACGAGACGAAGGAGGGTGGAACAGAGCGAAACAAGACGAAGGAGGGTGAAAGAGAGCGAAACGAGACGAAGAAGGGTGAAAGAGAGCAAAACGAGACAAAGGAGTGTAAAACAGAGCGAAACGAGACAAAGGAGGATGAAAGAGAGCTAAACGAGACGAAGGAGGGTCAAAGAGAGCGAAACAAGACAAAGGAGTGTGAAAGAGACCGAAACGAGATGAAGGAGGGTGAAAAAGAGCGAAACGAGATGAAGGTAGGTGAAAGTGAGCGAAACGAGACGAAGGAGGGTGAAAGAGAGCGAAACGAGACGATGGAGGGTGAAAGAGAGCGAAACAAGACGAAGGACGGTGAAAGAGGGCGAAACGAGACAAAGGCGAGTGCAACAGAGCGAAACAAGACGAAGGAGGGTGAAAGAGAGCGAAACGAGACGAAGGAGGGTGAACGAGAGCGAAACGAGACGAAGGAGGGTGAAAGAGAGTGAAACGAGATGAAAGAGTTTGAAAGAGAGCAAAACGAGACGAACGAGTGTGAAACAGAGCGAAACGAGACGAAGGAGGATGAAAGAGAACTAAACGAGACGAAGGAGGGTCAAAGAGATCGAAACGAGACAAAAGAGTGTAAAAGAGAGCGAAATGAGACGGTGGAGGGAGAAAGAGAGCGAAACGAGACGAAGGAGGGTGAAAGAGAGCGAAACGAGACGATGGAGGGTGAAAGAGAGCGAAAGGAGACGAAGGAGGGTGAAAGAGAGTGAAATGAGATAAAGGAGGGTGAAAGAGAGCGAAAGGAGTCGAAGGAGGGTGAAAGAGAGTGGAACGAGACGAAGGAGGGTGAAAGAGACCGAAACGAGACGAAGGAGGGTGAAAGAGAGCGGAACGAGACGAAGGAGGGTGAAAGTGAGCGAAACGAGAAGAAGGAGGGTGAAAGAGAGCGAAACGAGACGAAGGAGGGTGAAAGAGAGCGAAACGAGATGAAGGAGGCTCAAAGAGAGCGAAACGAGACAAAGGAGGGTGAAAGAGAGCGAAACAAGACGGTGGAGGGTGAAAGAGAGCGAAACGAGACGAAGGAGGGTGAAAGAGAGCGAAACAATACGAAGGAGGGTGAAAGACAGCGAAACGAGAGGAAGGAAGGTGAAAGAGAGCGAAAAGAGTTGAAGGAGGGTGAAAGAGAGCGAAACAAGACGAAGGAGGTTGAAAGAGAGCGAAACGAGACGAAGGAGGGTGAAAGAGAGCAAAAGGAGTCGAAGGAGTGTGAAAGAGAGCGGAGCGAGACGAAGGAGGGTGAAAGAGAACGAAACGAGAAGAAGGAGGGTGAAAGATAGCGAAACGAGACGAAGGAGGGTGAAAGAGAGCGAAACGAGATGAAGGAGGGTCAAAGAGAGCGAAACGAGACAAAGGAGGGTGAAAGAGAGCGAAACGAGAAGAAGGATGGTGAAAGAGAGCGAAACGAGATGAAGGAGGGTGAAAGAGAGCGAAACGAGACGAAGGAGGGTGAACGAGAGCGAAACGAGACGAAGGAGGGTGAAAGAGAGCGAAAGGAGACATAGGCGAGTGCCACAGAGCGAAACAAGACGAAGGCGGGTGAGAGAGAGCGAAACGAGATGAAAGAGGGTGAAAGAGAGCAAAACGAGACGAACGAGTGTGAAACAGAGCGAAACGAGACGAAGGAGGATGAAAGAGAACTAAACGAGACGAAGGAGGGTCAAAGAGATCGAAACGAGACAAAAGAGTGTAAAAGAGAGCGAAATGAGACGGTGGAGGGAGAAAGAGAGCGAAACGAGACGAAGGAGGGTGAAAGAGAGCGAAACGAGACGATGGAGGGTGAAAGAGAGCGGAACGAGACGAAGGAGGGTGAAAGTGAGCGAAACAAGAAGAAGGAGGGTGAAAGAGAGCGAAACGAGACGAAGGAGGGTGAAAGAGAGCGAAACGAGACGAAGGAGGGTGAAAGAGAGCGAAACGAGATGAAGGAGGGTCAAAGAGAGCGAAACGAGACAAAGGAGGGTTAAAGAGAGTGAAACGAGACGGTGGAGGGTGAAAGAGAGCGAAACGAGATGAAGGAGGGTGAAAGAGAGCGAAACAATACGAAGGAGGGTGAAAGACAGCGAAACGAGAGGAAGGAAGGTGAAAGAGAGCGAAACGAGATGAAGGAGGGTGAAAGAGAAGGAAACGAGACGAAGGAGGGTGAAAGTTTAAAAGCACTTACCTTTACAGGAGCAGCCCTTTGGATTTCGGCGGCAGCGGTGCGCAGGGGCCTTCTGGGAGGTGAGTAGTTAGTTTAAAAGCACTTACCTTTACAGGAGCAGCCCTTTGGATTTCGGCGGCAGCGGTGCGCAGGGGCCTTCTGGGAGGTGAGTAGTTAGTTTAAAAGCACTTACCTTTACAGGAGCAGCCCTTTGGATTTCGGCGGCAGCGGTGCGCAGGGGCCTTCTGGGAGGTGAGTAGTTAGTTTAAAAGCACTTACCTTTACAGGAGCAGCCCTTTGGATTTCGGCGGCAGCGGTGCGCAGGGGCCTTCTGGGAGGTGAGTAGTTAGTTTAAAAGCACTTACCTTTACAGGAGCAGCCCTTTGGATTTCGGCGGCAGCGGTGCGCAGGGGCCTTCTGGGAGGTGAGTAGTTAGTTTAAAAGCACTTACCTTTACAGGAGCAGCCCTTTGGATTTCGGCGGCAGCGGTGCGCAGGGGCCTTCTGGGAGGTGAGTAGTTAGTTTAAAAGCACTTACCTTTACAGGAGCAGCCCTTTGGATTTCGGCGGGAACCGGAAGTTCGACCTCTGGCAAGTCCCCCCCCCCCCCAATAAATTCTGGTGGAGAGGAAACCCGAGACACTACACGTGTAGTGTCTCCCACCCACCCTCCTCTAACCTAATAATAAGACCCATTGGTGTAAGGTAAGTGCCATATTATATTATATATTATTAGCATTGTGCAGGCCAAGGATTGGAGGTGGAGGAGCAGTCTCTGTCAGCGAGAGAACCTGAGAACATCTCAGAAGGTAAGCAAGTGATTTTTACTTTTATACCTTTTTTCAAATTGTGTGTGTCGGGGGGGACAGAAAAGCTGTGACCTGAGTGGCTGGTTGGGATTCTAACCTAAATTTTTTTGACTATTTGGGAACTAATTAAACATAATAACTTAATTATAATTTAGAGGATATCTAAGCCAGAGATCGGAGGATATTATAGTTAGCTATCGCATTTCTATTAGAAATCTAGTGCTAGGAAACAGATAGTTGACAGTAACTTTGTAATTTAAAAAAAAAAAAGTATTTATCAAAAAAAAGACTAATTTTAATATTAATTAATTGACGCAATGTCAGTTAGAGGGGTGCTGTGCTCTGACTGTGAGATGTGGCAGGTCCGGGAGGCTTCCAGCGTCCTGGATGGCTTCATCTGCAGAAAGTGCACCCAACTGCAGCTCCTCACAGACCGCATGGTTCGGTTGGAGCAGCAATTGGATGCACTTAGGAGCATGCAGGTGGCGGAAAGCGTCATAGATCGCAGTTATGTAAGTGTGGTCACACCCAAGGTGCAGGCAGAGAAATGGGTGACCACCAGAAAGGGCAGGCAGTCAGTGCAGGAATCCCCTGTGGTTGTCCCCCTCTCGAACAGGTATACCCCTTTGGATACTGTCGGGGGGGATAACCTATCAGGGGAAAACAGCAGCAGCCAGAGCAGTGGCACCACGGCTGGCTCTGATGTTCAGAAGGGAGGGTCAAAGCGCAGAAGAGTAATAGTTATAGGGGACTCTATAGTCAGGGGAACAGATAGGCGCTTCTGTGGACGTGAAAGAGACTCCAGGATGGTATGTTGCCTCCCTGGTGCCAGGGTCCAGGATGTCTCCGAACGGGTAGAGGGAATCCTGAAGGGGGAGGGCAAACAGGTAGAGGTCGTTGTACATATTGGTACTAACGACATAGGCAGGAAGAGGCATGAGGTCCTGCAGCAGGAGTTCAGGGAGCTAGGCAGAAAGTTAAAAGACAGGACCTCGAGGGTTGTAATCTCGGGATTACTCCCTGTGCCACGTGCCAGTGAGGCTAGAAATAGGAAGATAGAGCAGACAAACACGTGGCTAAACAGCTGGTGTAGGAGGGAGGGTTTCGGTTATCTGGACCACTGGGAGCTCTTCCGGGGCAGGTGTGACCTGTATAAGATGGACGGGTTGCATCTAAACCGGAGAGGCATAAATATCCTGGCCGCGAGATTTGCTAGTGTCACACGGGAGGGTTTAAACTAGTATGGCAGGGGGGTGGGCACGGGAGCAATAGGTCAGAAGGTGAGAGCGTTGAGGGAGAACTAGGGAATATGGACAGTGTGGCTCTGAGGCAGAGCAGACGGGGAGAAGTTGCTGAACACAGCGGGTCTGGTGGCCTGAAGTGCATATGTTTTAATGCAAGGAGCATTACGGGTAAGGCAGATGAACTTAGAGCTTGGATTAGTACTTGGAACTATGATGTTGTTGCCATTACAGAGACCTGGTTGAGGGAAGGGCAGGATTGGCAGCTAAACGTTCCAGGATTTAGATGTTTCAGGCGGGATAGAGGGGGATGTAAAAGGGGAGGCGGAGTTGCGCTACTTGTTCAGGAGAGTATCACAGCTATACAGCGAGAGGACACCTCAGAGGGCAGTGAGGCTATATGGGTAGAGATCAGGAATAAGAAGGGTGCAGTCACAATGTTGGGGGTATACTACAGGCCTCCCAACAGCCAGCGGGAGATAGAGGAGCAGATAGGTAGACAGATTTTGGAAAAGAGTAAAAACAACAGGGTTGTGGTGATGGGAGACTTCAACTTCCCCAATATTGACTGGGACTCACTTAGTGCCAGGGGCTTAGACGGGGCAGAGTTTGTAAGGAGCATCCAGGAGGGCTTCTTAAAACAATATGTAAACAGTCCAACTAGGGAAGAGGCGGTACTGGACCTGGTATTGGGGAATGAGCCCGGCCAGGTGGTAGATGTTTCAGTAGGGGAGCATTTCGGTAACAGTGACCACAATTCAGTAAGTTTTAAAGTACTGGTGGACAAGGATAAGAGTGGTCCGAGGATGAATGTGCTAAATTGGGGGAAGGCTAATTACAACAATATTAGGCGGGAACTGAAGAGCATAGATTGGGGGCGGATGTTTGAGGGCAAATCAACATCTGACATGTGGGAGGCTTTCAAGTGTCAGTTGATAGGAATACAGGACAGGCATGTTCCTGTGAGGAAGAAAGACAAATACGGCAATTTTCGGGAACCTTGGATGACGAATGATATTGTAGGCCTCGTCAAAAAGAAAAAGGAGGCATTTGTCAGGGCTAAAAGGCTGGGAACAGACGAAGCCTGTGTGGCATATAAGGAAAGTAGGAAGGAACTTAAGCAGGGAGTCAGGAGGGCTAGAAGGGGTCACGAAAAGTCATTGGCAAATAGGGTTAAGGAAAATCCCAAGGCTTTTTACACTTACATAAAAAGCAAGAGGGTAGCCAGGGAAAGGGTTGGCCCACTGAAGGATAGGCAAGGGAATCTATGTGTGGAGCCAGAGGAAATGGGCGAGGTACTAAATGAATACTTTGCATCAGTATTCACCAAAGAGAAGGAATTGGTAGATGTTGAGTCTGGAGAAGGGGGTGTAGATAGCCTGGGTCACATTGTGATCCAAAAAGACGAGGTGTTGGGTGTCTTAAAAAATATTAAGGTAGATAAGTCCCCAGGGCCGGATGGGATCTACCCCAGAATACTGAAGGAGGCTGGAGAGGAAATTGCTGAGGCCTTGACAGAAATCTTTGGATCCTCGCTGTCTTCAGGGGATGTCCCGGAGGACTGGAGAATAGCCAATGTTGTTCCTCTGTTTAAGAAGGGTGGCAGGGATAATCCCGGGAACTACAGGCCGGTGAGCCTTACTTCAGTGGTAGGGAAATTACTGGAGAGAATTCTTCGAGACAGGATCTACTCCCATTTGGAAGCAAATGGACGTATTAGTGAGAGGCAGCACGGTTTTGTGAAGGGGAGGTCGTGTCTCACTAACTTGATCGAGTTTTTCGAGGAGGTCACTAAGATGATTGATGCAGGTAGGGCAGTAGATGTTGTCTATATGGACTTCAGTAAGGCCTTTGACAAGGTCCCTCATGGTAGACTAGTACAAAAGGTGAAGTCACACGGGATCAGGGGTGAACTGGCAAGGTGGATACAGAACTGGCTCGGCCATAGAAGGCAGAGGGTAGCAATGGAGGGATGCTTTTCTAATTGGAGGGCTGTGACCAGTGGTGTTCCACAGGGATCAGTGCTGGGACCTTTGCTCTTTGTAGTATATATAAATGATTTGGAGGAAAATGTAACTGGTCTGATTAGTAAGTTTGCAGACGACACAAAGGTTGGTGGAATTGCGGATAGCGATGAGGACTGTCTGAGGATACAGCAGGATTTAGATTGTCTGGAGACTTGGGCGGAGAGATGGCAGATGGAGTTTAACCTGGACAAATGTGAGGTAATGCATTTTGGAAGGGCTAATGCAGGTAGGGAATATACAGTGAATGGTAGAACCCTCAAGAGTATTGAAAGTCAAAGAGATCTAGGAGTACAGGTCCACAGATCACTGAAAGGGGCTACACAGGTGGAGAAGGTAGTCAAGAAGGCATACGGCATGCTTGCCTTCATTGGCCGGGGCATTGAGTATAAGAATTGGCAAGTCATGTTGCAGCTGTATAGAACCTTAGTTAGGCCACACTTGGAGTATAGTGTTCAATTCTGGTCGCCACACTACCAGAAGGATGTGGAGGCTTTAGAGAGGGTGCAGAAGAGATTTACCAGAATGTTGCCTGGTATGGAGGGCATAAGCTATGAGGAGCGATTGAATAAACTCGGTTTGTTCTCACTGGAACGAAGGAGGTTGAGGGGCGACCTGATAGAGGTATACAAAATTATGAGGGGCATAGACAGAGTGGATAGTCAGAGGCTTTTCCCCAGGGTAGAGGGGTCAATTACTAGGGGGCATAGGTTTAAGGTGAGAGGGGCAAAGTTTAGAGTAGATGTACGAGGCAAGTTTTTTACGCAGAGGGTAGTGGGTGCCTGGAACTCACTACCGGAGGAGGTAGTGGAGGCAGGGACGATAGGGACATTTAAGGGGCATCTTGACAAATATATGAATAGGATGGGAATAGAAGGATACGGACCCAGGAAGTGTAGAAGATTGTAGTTTAGTCGGGCAGTATGGTCGGCACGGGCTTGGAGGGCCGAAGGGCCTGTTCCTGTGCTGTACATTTCTTTGTTCTTTGTTCTTTGAAAGAGAGCGAAACGAGATGAAGGAGGGTGAAAGAGAGCGAAAGGAGTCGAAGGAGGGTGAAAGAGAGCGGAGCGAGACGAAGGAGGGTGAAAGAGAACGAAACGAGACGAAGGAGGGTGAAAGAGAGTGAAACGAGATGAAGGAGGGTGAAAGAGGGCGAAACGAGACGAAGGCGGGTGGAACAGAGCGAAACAAGACGAAGGAGGGTGAAAGAGAGCGAAACGAGACGAAGAAGGGTGAAAGAGAGCAAAACGAGACGAAGGAGTGTGAAACAGAGCGAAACGAGATGAAGGAGGATGAAAGAGAGCTAAACGAGACGAAGAAGGGTCAAAGAGAGCAAAACGAGACGAAAGAGGGTAAAAGAGAGCGAAATGAGACGGTGGAGGGTGAAAGAGAGCGAAACGAGACGAAGGAGGGTGACAGAGAGCGAAACAAGACGATGGAGGGTGAAAGAGAGCGTAAGGAGACGAAGGAGGGTGAAAGAGAGTGAAATGAGATAAAGGAGGGTGAAAGAGAGCGAAAGGAGTCGAAGGAGGGTGAAAGAGAGTGGACCGAGACGAAGGAGGGTGAAAGAGACCGAAACGAGACGAAGGAGGGTGAAAGAGAGCGGAACGAGACGAAGGAGGGTGAAAGTGAGCGAAACGAGAAGAAGGAGGGTGAAAGAGAGCGAAACGAGACGAAGGAGGGTGAAAGAGAGCGAAACGAGATGAAGGAGGGTCAAAGAGAGCGAAACGAGACAAAGGAGGGTGAAAGGGAGCGAAACGAGAAGAAGGAGGGTGAAAGAGAGCAAAACGAGATGAAGGAGGGTGAAAGAGAGCGAAACGAGACGAAGGAGGGTGAAAGAGAGCGAAACAAGACGAAGGAGGGTGAAAGAGAGCGAAAGGAGTCGAAGGAGGGTGAAAGAGAGCGGAGCGAGACGAAGGAGGGTGAAAGAGAACGAAACGAGACGAAGGAGGGTGAAAGAGAGTGAAACGAGATGAAGGAGGGTGAAAGAGGGCGAAACAACGCGAAGGCGGGTGGAACAGAGCGAAACAAGACGAAGGAGGGTGAAAGAGAGCGAAACGAGACGAAGGAGTGTAAAACAGAGCGAAACGAGACGAAGGAGGATGAAAGAGAGCTAAACGAGACGAAGGAGGGTGAAAGAGAGCGAAACGAGACGGTGGAGGGTGAAAGAGAGCGAAACGAGACGAAGGAGGGTGAAAGAGAGCGAAACAAGACGAAGGAAGGTGAAAGACAGCGAAACGAGAGGAAGGAAGGTGAAAGAGAGCGAAACGAGATGAAGGAGGGTGAAAGAGAGCGAAACGAGATGAAGGAGGGTGAAAGTGAGCGAAACGAGACGAAGGAGGGAGAAAGAGAGCGAAAGGAGTCTAAGGAGGGTGGAAGAGAGCGGAGCGAGACGAACGAGGGTGAAAGAGAACGAAACGAGACGAAGGAGGGTGAAAGAGAGTGAAACGAGACGAAGGAGGATGAAAGAGGGCTAAACGAGACGAAGGAAGGTGGAACAGAGCGAAACAAGACGAAGGAGGGTGAAAGAGAGCGAAACGAGACGAAGAAGGGTGAAAGAGAGCAAAACGAGACGATGGAGGGTGAAAGAGAGCGAAACAAGACGAAGGACGGTGAAAGAGGGCGAAACGAGACAAAGGCGAGTGCAACAGAGCGAAACAAGACGAAGGAGGGTGAAAGAGAGCGAAACGAGACGAAGGAGGGTGAACGAGAGCGAAACGAGACGAAGGAGGGTGAAAGAGAGCGAAACGAGATGAAAGAGTTTGAAAGAGAGCAAAACGAGACGAACGAGTGTGAAACAGAGCGAAACGAGACGAAGGAGGATGAAAGAGAACTAAACGAGACGAAGGAGGGTCAAAGAGATCGAAACGAGACAAAAGAGTGTAAAAGAGAGCGAAATGAGACGGTGGAGGGAGAAAGAGAGCGAAACGAGACGAAGGAGGGTGAAAGAGAGCGAAACGAGACGATGGAGGGTGAAAGAGAGCGAAAGGAGACGAAGGAGGGTGAAAGAGAGTGAAATGAGATAAAGGAGGGTGAAAGAGAGCGAAAGGAGTCGAAGGAGGGTGAAAGAGAGTGGAACGAGACGAAGGAGGGTGAAAGAGACCGAAACGAGACGAAGGAGGGTGAAAGAGAGCGGAACGAGACGAAGGAGGGTGAAAGTGAGCGAAACGAGAAGAAGGAGGGTGAAAGAGAGCGAAACGAGACGAAGGAGGGTGAAAGAGAGCGAAACGAGATGAAGGAGGCTCAAAGAGAGCGAAACGAGACAAAGGAGGGTGAAAGAGAGCGAAACAAGACGGTGGAGGGTGAAAGAGAGCGAAACGAGACGAAGGAGGGTGAAAGAGAGCGAAACAATACGAAGGAGGGTGAAAGACAGCGAAACGAGAGGAAGGAAGGTGAAAGAGAGCGAAAAGAGTTGAAGGAGGGTGAAAGAGAGCGAAACAAGACGAAGGAGGGTGAAAGAGAGCGAAACGAGACGAAGGAGGGTGAAAGAGAGCAAAAGGAGTCGAAGGAGTGTGAAAGAGAGCGGAGCGAGACGAAGGAGGGTGAAAGAGAACGAAACGAGAAGAAGGAGGGTGAAAGATAGCGAAACGAGACGAAGGAGGGTGAAAGAGAGCGAAACGAGATGAAGGAGGGTCAAAGAGAGCGAAACGAGACAAAGGAGGGTGAAAGAGAGCGAAACGAGAAGAAGGATGGTGAAAGAGAGCGAAACGAGATGAAGGAGGGTGAAAGAGAGCGAAACGAGACGAAGGAGGGTGAACGAGAGCGAAACGAGACGAAGGAGGGTGAAAGAGAGCGAAAGGAGACATAGGCGAGTGCCACAGAGCGAAACAAGACGAAGGCGGGTGAGAGAGAGCGAAACGAGATGAAAGAGGGAGAAAGAGAGCAAAACGAGACGAACGAGTGTGAAACAGAGCGAAACGAGACGAAGGAGGATGAAAGAGAACTAAACGAGACGAAGGAGGGTCAAAGAGATCGAAACGAGACAAAAGAGTGTAAAAGAGAGCGAAATGAGACGGTGGAGGGAGAAAGAGAGCGAAACGAGACGAAGGAGGGTGAAAGAGAGCGAAACGAGACGATGGAGGGTGAAAGAGAGCGGAACGAGACGAAGGAGGGTGAAAGTGAGCGAAACAAGAAGAAGGAGGGTGAAAGAGAGCGAAACGAGACGAAGGAGGGTGAAAGAGAGCGAAACAATACGAAGGAGGGTGAAAGACAGCGAAACGAGAGGAAGGAAGGTGAAAGAGAGCGAAACGAGATGAAGGAGGGTGAAAGAGAGCGAAACGAGACGAAGGAGGGTGAAAGAGAGCGAAACGAGATGAAGGAGGGTGAAAGAGAGCGAAACAATACGAAGGAGGGTGAAAGACAGCGGAGCGAGACGAAGGAGGGTGAAAGAGAACGAAACGAGACGAAGGAGGGTGAAAGAGAGTGAAACGAGATGAAGGAGGGTGAAAGAGGGCGAAACGAGACGAAGGCGGGTGGAACAGAGCGAAACAAGACGAAGGAGGGTGAAAGAGAGCGAAACGAGACGAAGAAGGGTGAAAGAGAGCAAAACGAGACGAAGGAGTGTGAAAGAGAGCGAAACAAGATGAAGGTGGGTGAAAGAGAGCGAAACAAGACAAAGGAGTGTGAAAGAGACCGAAACGAGACGAAGGAGGGTGAAAAAGAGCGAAACGAGATGAAGGTATGTGAAAGTGAGCGAAATGAGACGAAGGAGGGTGAACGAGAGCGAAACGAGACGAAGGAGGGTGAAAGAGAGCTAAACGAGACGAAGAAGGGTCAAAGAGAGCAAAACGAGACGAAAGAGGGTAAAAGAGAGCGAAATGAGACGGTGGAGGGTGAAAGAGAGCGAAACGAGACGAAGGAGGGTGACAGAGAGCGAAACAAGACGATGGAGGGTGAAAGAGAGCGTAAGGAGACGAAGGAGGGTGAAAGAGAGTGAAATGAGATAAAGGAGGGTGAAAGAGAGCGAAAGGAGTCGAAGGAGGGTGAAAGAGAGTGGACCGAGACGAAGGAGGGTGAAAGAGACCGAAACGAGACGAAGGAGGGTGAAAGAGAGCGGAACGAGACGAAGGAGGGTGAAAGTGAGCGAAACGAGAAGAAGGAGGGTGAAAGAGAGCGAAACGAGACGAAGGAGGGTGAAAGAGAGCGAAACGAGATGAAGGAGGGTCAAAGAGAGCGAAACGAGACAAAGGAGGGTGAAAGGGAGCGAAACGAGAAGAAGGAGGGTGAAAGAGAGCAAAACGAGATGAAGGAGGGTGAAAGAGAGCGAAACGAGACGAAGGAGGGTGAAAGAGAGCGAAACAAGACGAAGGAGGGTGAAAGAGAGCGAAAGGAGTCGAAGGAGGGTGAAAGAGAGCGGAGCGAGACGAAGGAGGGTGAAAGAGAACGAAACGAGACGAAGGAGGGTGAAAGAGAGTGAAACGAGATGAAGGAGGGTGAAAGAGGGCGAAACAACGCGAAGGCGGGTGGAACAGAGCGAAACAAGACGAAGGAGGGTGAAAGAGAGCGAAACGAGACGAAGGAGTGTAAAACAGAGCGAAACGAGACGAAGGAGGATGAAAGAGAGCTAAACGAGACGAAGGAGGGTGAAAGAGAGCGAAACGAGACGGTGGAGGGTGAAAGAGAGCGAAACGAGACGAAGGAGGGTGAAAGAGAGCGAAACAAGACGAAGGAAGGTGAAAGACAGCGAAACGAGAGGAAGGAAGGTGAAAGAGAGCGAAACGAGATGAAGGAGGGTGAAAGAGAGCGAAACGAGATGAAGGAGGGTGAAAGTGAGCGAAACGAGACGAAGGAGGGAGAAAGAGAGCGAAAGGAGTCTAAGGAGGGTGGAAGAGAGCGGAGCAAGACGAACGAGGGTGAAAGAGAACGAAACGAGACGAAGGAGGGTGAAAGATAGTGAAACGAGACGAAGGAGGATGAAAGAGGGCTAAACGAGACGAAGGAAGGTGGAACAGAGCGAAACAAGACGAAGGAGGGTGAAAGAGAGCGAAACGAGACGAAGAAGGGTGAAAGAGAGCAAAATGAGACGAAGAAGTGTAAAACAGAGCGAAACGAGACAAAGGAGGATGAAAGAGAGCTAAACGAGACGAAGGAGGGTCAAAGATAGCGAAACGAGACGATGGAGGATGAAAGAGAACGAAACGAGACGAAGGTGGATGAAAGAGACCGAAACGAGGCGAAGGAGGGTGAAAGAGAGCGAAACAAGATGAAGGTGGGTGAAAGAGAGCGAAACAAGACAAAGGAGTGTGAAAGAGACCGAAACGAGACGAAGGAGGGTGAAAAAGAGCGAAACGAGATGAAGGTAGGTGAAAGTGAGCGAAACGAGACGAAGGAGGGTGAAAGAGAGCGAAACGAGACGATGGAGGGTGAAAGAGAGCGAAACAAGACGAAGGAGAGTGAAAGAGGGCAAAACGAGACAAAGGCAAATGCAACAGAGCGAATCAAGACGAAGGAGGGAGAAAGAGAGCGAAACAAGACGAAGGAGGGTGAAAGAGATTGAAACAAGATGAAGGAGGGTGAAAGAGAGCGATACGAGACGTAGAAGGGTGAAAGAGAGCGAAACAAGACGAAGGAGGGTGAAAGAGGGCGAAACGAGATGAAGGCGGGTGCAACAGAGCGAAACAAGACGAAGGAGGGTGAAAGAGAGCTAAACGAGACGAAGGAGGGTCAAAGAGAGAGAAACGAGATGAAGGATGGTCAAAGATAGCGAAACGAGACGATGGAGGATGAAAGAGAACGAAACGAGACGAAGGTGGATGAAAGAGACCGAAACGAGGCGAAGGAGGGTGAAAGAGAGCGAAACAAGATGAAGGTGGGTGAAAGAGAGCGAAACTAGACAAAGGAGTGTGAAAGAGACCGAAACGAGACGAAGGAGGGTGAAAAAGAGCGAAACGAGATGAAGGTAGGTGAAAGTGAGCGAAACGAGACGAAGGAGGGTGAAAGAGAGCGAAACGAGATGAAGGAGGGTGAAAGAGAGCGAAACGAGACGAAGGAGAGTGAAAGAGGGCGAAACGAGACAAAGGCAAATGCAACAGAGCGAAACAAGACGAAGGAGGGAGAAAGAGAGCGAAACGAGACGAAGGAGGGTGAAAGAGATTGAAACAAGATGAAGGAGGGTGAAAGAGAGCGAAACGAGACGAAGAAGGGTGAAAGAGAGCGAAACAAGACGAAGGAGGGTGAAAGAGGGCGAAACGAGATGAAGGCGGGTGCAACAGAGCGAAACAAGACGAAGGAGGGTGAAAGAGAGCTAAACGAGACGAAGGAGGGTCAAAGAGAGAGAAACGAGATGAAGGATGGTCAAAGATAGCGAAACGAGATGATGGAGGATGAAAGAGAACGAAACAAGACGAAGGTGGATGAAAGAGACCGAAACGAGGCGAAGGAGGGTGAAAGAGAGCGAAACAAGGTGAAGGTGGGTGAAAGAGAGCGAAACAAGACAAAGGAGTGTGAAAGAGACCGAAACGAGACGAAGGAGGGTGAAAAAGAGCGAAACGAGATGAAGGTATGTGAAAGTGAGCGAAATGAGACGAAGGAGGGTGAAAGAGAGCGAAACGAGACGATGGAGGGTGAAAGAGAGCGAAACAAGACGAAGGAGATTGAAAGAGGGCGAAACGAGACAAAGGCAAATGCAACAGAGCGAAACTAGACGAAGGAGGGAGAAAGAGAGCGAAACGAGACGAAGGAGGGTGAAAGAGATTGAAACAAGATGAAGGAGGGTGAAAGAGAGCGAAACGAGACGAAGAAGGGTGAAAGAGAGCGAAACAAGACGAAGGAGGGTGAAAGAGGGCGAAACGAGATGAAGGCGGGTGCAACAGAGCGAAACAAGACGAAGGAGGGTGAAAGAGAGCGAAACGAGACGAAGAAGGGCGAAAGAGAGCAAAACGAGACGAAGGAGTGTAAAACAGAGCGAAATGAGACAAAGGAGGATGAAAGAGAGCTAAACGAGACGAAGGAGGGTCAAAGAGAGAGAAACGAGATGAAGGAAGGTCAAAGATAGCGAAACGAGACGATGGAGGATGAAAGAGAACGAAACGAGACGAAGGTGGATGAAAGAGACCGAAACGAGGCGAAGGAGGGTGAAAGAGAGCGAAACAAGATGAAGGTGGGTGAAAGAGAGCGAAACAAGACAAAGGAGTGTGAAAGAGACCGAAACGAGACGAAGGAGGGTGAAAAAGAGCGAAACGAGATGAAGGTAGGTGAAAGTGAGCGAAACGAGACGAAGGAGGGTGAAAGAGAGCGAAACGAGACGATGGAGGGTGAAAGAGAGCGAAACAAGACGAAGGAGAGTGAAAGAGGGCGAAACGAGACAAAGGCAAATGCAACAGAGCGAAACAAGACGAAGGAGGGAGAAAGAGAGCGAAACGAGACGAAGGAGGGTGAAAGAGATTGAAACAAGATGAAGGAGGGTGAAAGAGAGCGAAACGAGACGAAGAAGGGTGAAAGAGAGCGAAACAAGACGAAGGAGGGTGAAAGAGGGCGAAACGAGATGAAGGTAGGTGAAAGTGAGCGAAACGAGACGAAGGAGGGTGAAAGTGAGCGAAACGAGACGATGGAGGGTGAAAAAGAGCGAAACGAGATGAAGGTAGGTGAAAGTGAGCGAAACGAGACGAAGGAGGGTGAAAGAGAGCGAAACGAGACGATGGAGGGTGAAAGAGAGCGAAACAAGACGAAGGAGAGTGAAAGAGGGCGAAACGAGACAAAGGCAAATGCAACAGAGCGAAACAAGTCGAAGGAGGGAGAAAGAGAGCGAAACGAGACGAAGGAGGGTGAAAGAGATTGAAACAAGATGAAGGAGGGTGAAAGAGAGCGAAACGAGACGAAGAAGGGTGAAAGAGAGCGAAACAAGACGAAGGAGGGTGAAAGAGGGCGAAACGAGATGAAGGCGGGTGCAACAGAGCGAAACAAGACGAAGGAGGGTGAAAGAGAGCTAAACGAGACGAAGGAGGGTCAAAGAGAGAGAAACGAGATGAAGGATGGTCAAAGATAGCGAAACGAGACGAAGGAGGGTGAAAGAGAGCGAAACGAGACGGTGGAGGGTGAAAGAGAGCGAAACGAGACGAAGGAGAGTGAAAGAGAGCGAAACAAGATGAAGGAGGGTGAAAGACAGCGAAACGAGAGGAAAGAAGGTGAAAGACAGCGAAACAAGATGAAGGAGGGTGAAAGAGAGCGAAACGAGACTAAGGAGGGTGAATAAGAGAGCGAAACGAGACGAAGGAGGGTGAAAGAGAGCGAAAGGAGTCGAAGGAAGGTGAAAGAGAGCGGAGTGAGAAGAAGGAGGGTGAAAGAGAACGAAACGAGACGAAGGAGGGTGAAGGAGCGTGAAACGAGACGAAGGAGGGTGAAAGAGGGCGAAACGAGACGAAGGCAGGTGGAACAGAGCGAAACAAGACGAAGGAGGGTGAAAGAGAGCGAAACGAGACGAAGAAGGGTGAAAGAGAGCAAAACAAAACGAAGGAGTGTAAAACAGTGCGAAACGAGACGAAGGAGGATGAAAGAGAGCTAAGCGAGACGAAGGAGGGTGAAAGAGAGCGAAACGAGACGGTGGAGGGTGAAAGAGAGCGAAACGAGACGAAGGAGGGTGAAAGAGAGCGAAACAATACGAAGGAGGGTGAAAGACAGCGAAATGAGAGGAAGGAAGGTGAAAGAGAGCGAAACGAGACGAAGAAGGGTGAAAGAGAGCAAAACAAAACGAAGGAGTGTAAAACAGAGCGAAACGAGACGAAGGAGGATGAAAGAGAGCTAAGCGAGACGAAGGAGGGTGAAAGAGAGCGAAACGAGACGGTGGAGGGTGAAAGAGAGCGACACGAGACGAAGGAGGGTGAAAGAGAGCGAAACAATACGAAGGAGGGTGAAAGACAGCGAAACGAGAGGAAGGAAGGTGAAAGAGAGCGAAACGAGATGAAGGAGGGTGAAAAAGAGCGAAACAAGACGAAGGAGGGTGAAAGAGAGCGAAACGAGACGAAGGAGGGTGAGAGAGAGCGAAAGGAGTCGAAGGAGGGTGAAAGAGAGCGGAGCGAGACGAAGGAGGGTGAAAGAGAACGAAACGAGACGAAGGAGGGTGAAAGAGAGTGAAACGAGACGAAGGAGGGTGAAAGAGGGCGAAACGAGACGAAGGCGGGTGGAACAGAGCGAAACAAGACGAAGGAGGATGAAAAAGAGCTAAACGAGACGAAGGAGGGTCAAAGAGAGCGAAACGAGATGATAGAGTGTAAAAGAGAGCGAAATGAGACGGTGGAGGGTGAAAGAGAGCGAAACGAGACGAAGGAGGGTGACAGAGAGCGAAACAAGACGATGGAGGGTGAAAGAGAGCGAAAGGAGACGAAGGAGGGTGAAAGAGAGCGAAACGAGATGAAGGAGGGTCAAAGAGAGCGAAACGAGACGAAGGAGGGTGAAAGAGAGCGAAAGGAGTCGAAGGAGGGTGAAAGAGAGCGGAGCGAGACGAAGGAGGGTGAAAGAGAACGAAACGAGATGAAGGAGGGTGTAAGAGAGTGAAACGAGACGAAGGAGGGTGAAAGAGGGCGAAATGAGACGAAGGCGGGTGGAACAGAGCGAAACAAGACGAAGGAGGGTGAAAGAGAGCGAAACGAGACGAAGAAGGGTGAAAGAGAGCAAAACGAGACGAAGGAGTGTAAAACAGAGCAAAACGAGATGAAGGAGGATGAAAGAGAGTTAAACGAGACGAAGGAGGGTCAAAGAGAGCGAAACGAGATGAAGGATGGTCAAAGATAGCGAAACGAGACGATGGAGATTGAAAGAGAACGAAACGAGAAGAAGGAGGATGAACGAGACCGAAACAAGGCGAAGGAGGGTGAAAGAGAGCGAAACAAGATGAAGGTGGGTGAAAGAGAGCGAAACAAGACAAAGGAGTGTGAAAGAGACCGAAACTAGACGAAGGATGGTGAAAGAGAGCGAAACGAGATGAAGGTAGGTGAAAGTGAGCGAAACGAGACGAAGGAGGGTGAAAGAGAGCGAAACGAGACGATGGAGGGTGAAAGAGAGCGAAACAAGACGAAGGAGGGTGAAAGAGGGGGAAACGAGACAAAGGCGAGTGCCACAGAGCGAAACAAGACGAAGGAAGGTGAAAGAGAGCGAAACGAGATGAAAGAGGGTGAAAGAGAGCAAAACAAGACGAAGGGGTGTGAAACAGAGCGAAACGAGACGAAGGAGGATGAAAGAGAGCTAAACGAGACGAAGGAGGGTCAAAGAGAGCAAAACGAGACAAAAGAGTGTAAAAGAGAGCGAAATGAGACGGTGGAGGGTGAAAGAGAGCGAAACGGGACGAAGGAGGGTGAAAGAGAGCGAAACGAGACGATGGAGGGTGAAAGAGAGCGAAAGGAGACGAAGGAGGGTTAAAGAGAGTGAAATGAGATAAAGGAGGGTGAAAGAGAGCGAAAGGAGTCGAAGGAGGGTGAAAGAGAGTGGAACGAGACGAAGGAGGGTGAAAGAGACCGAAACGAGACGAAGGAGGGTGAAAGAGAGCGGAACGAGATGAAGGAGGGTGAAAGTGAGCGAAACGAGAAGAAGGAGGGTGAAAGAGAGCGAAACGAGACGAAGGAGGGTGAAAGAGAGCGAAACGAGATGGTGGAGGGTGAAAGAGAGCGAAACGAGACGAAGGAGAGTGAAAGAGAGCGAAACAATACGAAGGAGGGTGAAAGACAGCGAAACGAGAGGAAGGAAGGTGAAAGAGAGCGAAACGAGATGAAGGAGGGTGAAAGAGAGCGAAACGAGACGAAGGAGGGTGAAAGAGAGCGAAACGAGACGAAGGAGGGTGAAAGGGAGCGAAAGGAGTCGAAGGAGGGTGAAAGAGAGCGGAGCGAGACGAAGGAGGGTGAAAGAGAACGAAACGAGACGAAGGAGGGTGAAAGAGAGTGAAACGAGACGAAGGAGGGTGAAAGAGGGCGAAACGACACGAAAGCGGGTGGAACAGAGCAAAACAAGACGAAGGAGGGTGGAAGAGAGCGAAACGAGACGAGGAAGGGTGAAAGAGAGCAAAACGAGACGAAGGAGTGTGAAACAGAGTGAAACGAGATGAAGGAGGATGAAAGAGAGCTAAACGAGACGAAGAAGGGTCAAAGAGAGCGAAACGAGACGAAGGACGGTAAAAGAGAGCGAAATGAGACGGTGGAGGGTAAAAGAGAGCGAAACGAGACGAAGGAGGGTGACAGAGAGCGAAAGGAGTCGAAGGAAGGTGAAAGAGAGCGGAGTGAGAAGAAGGAGGGTGAAAGAGAACGAAACGAGACGAAGGAGGGTGAAAGAGCGTGAAACGAGACGAAGGAGGGTGAAAGAGGGCGAAACGAGACGAAGGCAGGTGGAACAGAGCGAAACAAGACGAAGGAGGGTGAAAGAGAGCGAAACGAGACGAAGAAGGGTGAAAGAGAGCAAAACAAGACGGAGGAGTGTAAAAGAGAGCGAAACGAGATGAAGGAGGATGAAAGAGAGCTAAGCGGGACGAAGGAGGGTGAAAGAGAGCGAAACGAGACGGTGGAGGGTGAAAGAGAGCGAAACGAGACGAAGGAGGGTGAAAGAGAGCGAAACAATATGAAGGAGGGTGAAAGACAGCGAAACGAGAGGAAGGAAGGTGAAAGAGAGCGAAACGAGACGAAGGAGGGTGACAGAGAGCGAAACAAGACGATGGAGGGTGAAAGAGAGCGAAAGGAGTCGAAGGAGGGTGAAAGAGAGTGAAATGAGATAAAGGAGGGTGAAAGAGAGCGAAAGGAGTCGAAGGAGGGTGAAAGAGAGTGGAACGAGACGAAGGAGGGTGAAAGAGACCGAAACGAGACGAAGGAGGGTGAAAGAGAGCGGAACGAGACGAAGGAGGGTGAAAGTGAGCGAAACGAGAAGAAGGAGGGTGAAAGAGAGCGAAATGAGACGAAGGAGGGCGAAAGAGAGCGAAACGAGATGAAGGAGGGTCAAAGAGAGCGAAACGAGACAAAGGACGGTGAAAGAGAGCGAAACGAGAAGAAGGAGGGTGAAAGAGAGCGAAACGAGAGGAAGGAGGGTGAAAGAGAGCGAAACGAGATGAAGGAGGGTGAAAGAGAGCGAAACGAGACGAAGGAGGGTGAAAGAGAGCGAAAGGAGTCGAAGGAGGGTGAAAGAGAGCGGAGCGAGACGAAGGAGGGTGAAAGAGAACGAAACGAGACGAAGGAGGGTGTAAGAGAGTGAAACGAGACGAAGGAGGGTGAAAGAGGGCGAAACGAGACGAAGGCGGGTGGAACAGAGCGAAACAAGATGAAGGAGGGTGAAAGAGAGCGAAACGAGACGAAGAAGGGTGAAAGAGAGCAAAACGAGACGAAGGAGTGTAAAACAGAGCAAAACGAGATGAAGGAGGATGAAAGAGAGCTAAACGAGACGAAGGAGGGTCAAAGAGAGCGAAACGAGATGAAGGATGGTCAAAGATAGCGAAACGAGACGATGGAGGTTGAAAGAGAACGAAACGAGACGAAGGAGGGTGAAAGAGAGCGGAACGAGACGAAGGAGGGTGAAAGTGATCGAAACGAGAAGAAGGAGGGTGAAAGAGAGCGAAATGAGACGAAGGAGGGCGAAAGAGAGCGAAACGAGATGAAGGAGGGTCAAAGAGAGCGAAACGAGACAAAGGACGGTGAAAGAGAGCGAAACGAGAAGAAGGAGGGTGAAAGAGAGCGAAACGAGAGGAAGGAGGGTGAAAGAGAGCGAAACGAGATGAAGGAGGGTGAAAGAGAGCGAAACGAGACGAAGGAGGGTGAAAGAGAGCGAAAGGAGTCGAAGGAGGGTGAAAGAGAGCGGAGCGAGATGAAGGAGGGTGAAAGAGAACGAAACGAGACGAAGGAGGGTGTAAGAGAGTGAAACGAGACGAAGGAGGGTGAAAGAGGGCGAAACGAGACGAAGGCGGGTGGAACAGAGCGAAACAAGATGAAGGAGGGTGAAAGAGAGCGAAACGAGACGAAGAAGGGTGAAAGAGAGCAAAACGAGACGAAGGAGTGTAAAACAGAGCAAAACGAGATGAAGGAGGATGAAAGAGAGCTAAACGAGACGAAGGAGGGTCAAAGAGAGCGAAACGAGATGAAGGATGGTCAAAGATAGCGAAACGAGACGATGGAGGTTGAAAGAGAACGAAACGAGAAGAAGGAGGATGAACGAGACCGAAACAAGGCGAAGGAGGGTGAAAGAGAGCGAAACAAGATGAAGGTGGGTGAAAGAGAGCGAAACAAGACAAAGGAGTGTGAAAGAGACCAAAACTAGACGAAGGATGGTGAAAGAGAGCGAAACGAGATGAAGGTAGATGAAAGTGAGCGAAACGAGACGAAGGAGGGTGAAAGAGAGCGAAACGAGACGATGGAGGGTGAAAGAGAGCGAAACAAGACGAAGGAGGGTGAAAGAGGGGGAAACGAGACAAAGGCGAGTGCCACAGAGCGAAACAAGATGAAGGAAGGTGAAAGAGAGCGAAACGAGATGTAAGAGGGTGAAAGAGAGCAAAACAAGACAAAGGGGTGTGAAACAGAGCGAAACGAGACGAAGGAAGATGAAAGAGAGTGAAATGAGATAAAGGAGGGTGAAAGAGAGCGAAAGGAGTCGAAGGAGGGTGAAAGAGAGTGGAACGAGACGAAGGAGGGTGAAAGAGACCGAAACGAGACGAAGGAGGGTGAAACAGAGCGGAACGAGATGAAGGAGGGTGAAAGTGAGCGAAACGAGAAGAAGGAGGGTGAAAGAGAGCGAAACGAGACGAAGGAGGGTGAAAGAGAGCGAAACGAGATGAAGGAAGGTGAAAGAGAGCGAAACGAGATGAAGGAGGGTGAAAGAGAGCGAAACGAGACGAAGGAGGGTGAAAGAGAACGAAACAAGATGAAGGAGGGTGAAAGGGAGCGAAACGAGATGAAGGAGGGTGAAAGAGAGCGAAACGAGACGAAGGAGGGTGAAAGGGAGCGAAAGGAGTCGAAGGAGGGTGAAAGAGAGCGGAGCGAGACGAAGGAGGGTGAAAGAGAACGAAACGAGACGAAGGAGGGTGAAAGAGAGTGAAACGAGACGAAGGAGGGTGAAAGAGGGCGAAACGAGACGAAGGCGGGTGGAACAGAGCGAAACAAGACGAAGGAGGGTGGAAGAGAGCGAAACGAGACGAAGAAGGGTGAAAGAGAGCAAAACGAGACGAAGGAGTGTGAAACAGAGCGAAACGAGATGAAGGAGGATGAAAGAGAGCTAAACGAGACGAAGAAGGGTCAAAGAGAGCGAAACGAGACGAAAGGCGGTAAAAGAGAGCGAAATGAGACGGTGGAGGGTGAAAGAGAGCGAAACGAGACGAAGGAGGGTGACAGAGAGCGAAACAAGACGATGGAGGGTGAAAGAGAGCGAAAGGAGACAAAGGAGGGTGAAAGAGAGTGAAATGAGATAAAGGAGGGTGAAAGAGAGCGAAACGAGAAGAAGGAGGGTGAAAGAGAGCGAAACGAGACGAAGAAGGGTGAAAGAGAGCAAAACAAGACGAAGGAGTGTAAAACAGAGTGAAACTAGACGAAGGAGGATGAAAGAGAGCTAAACGAGACGAAGGAGGGTGAAAGAGAGCGAAACGAGACGGTGGAGGGTGAAAGAGAGCGAAACGAGACGAAGGAGGGTGAAAGAGAGCGAAACAAGACGAAGGAAGGTGAAAGACAGCGAAACGAGAGGAAGGAAGGTGAAAGAGAGCGAAACGAGATGATGGAGGGTGAAAGTGAGCGAAACGAGACGAAGGAGGGTGAAAGAGAGCGAAACGAGACAAAGGAGGGAGAAAGAGAGCGAAAGGAGGGTGAAAGAGAGCGGAGCGAGATGAACGAGGGTGAAAGAGAACGAAACGAGACGAAGGAGGGTGAAAGAGAGTGAAACGAGACGAAGGAGGGTGTAAGAGGGCGAAACGAGACGAAGGAGGGTGGAACAGAGCGAAACAAGACGGTGGAGGGTGAAAGAGAGCGAAACGAGACAAAGAAGGGTGAAAGAGAGCAAAACGAGACGAAGGAGTGTAAAACAGAGCGAAACGAGACGAAGGAGGGTGAAAGAGAGCTAAACGAGACGAAGGAGGGTCAAAGAGAGAGAAACGAGATGAAGGATGGTCAAAGATAGCGATACGAGACGATGGAGGATGAAAGAGAACGAAACGAGACGAAGGTGGATGAAAGAGACCGAAACGAGGCGAAGGAGGGTGAAAGAGAGCGAAACAAGATGAAGGTGGGTGAAAGAGAGCGAAACAAGACAAAGGAGTGTGAAAGAGACCGAAACGAGACGAAGGAGGGTGAAAAAGAGCGAAACGAGATGAAGGTAGGTGAAAGTGAGCGAAACGAGACGAAGGTGGGTGAAAGAGAGCGAAACGAGATGATGGAGGGTGAAAGAGAGCGAAACAAGACGAAGGAGGGTTAAAGAGGGCGAAACGAGACAAAGGCGAGTGCAACAGAGCAAAACAAGACGAAGGAGGGTGAAAGAGAGCGAAACGAGACGAAGGAGGGTGAAAGAGATTGAAACGAGATGAAGGAGGGTGAAAGAGAGCAAAACGAGACGAAGAAGGGTGAAAGAGAGCGAAACAAGACGAAGGAGGGTGAAAGAGGGCGAAACGAGACGAAGGCTGGTGAAACAGAGCGAAACAAGACGAAGGAGGGTGAAAGAGAGCGAAACGAGACGAAGGAGGGTGAAAGACAGCGAAACGAGACGGTGGAGGGTGAAAGAGAGCGAAACTAGACGAAGGAGGGTGAAAGAGAGCGAAACAATACGAAGGAGGGTGAAAGACAGCGAAACGAGAGGAAGGAAGGTGAAAGAGAGCGAAACGAGATGAAGGAGGGTGAAAAAGAGCGAAACAAGACGAAGGAGGGTGAAAGAGAGCGAAACGAGACGAAGGAGGGTGAGAGAGAGCGAAAGGAGTCGAAGGAGGGTGAAAGAGAGCGGAGCGAGACGAAGGAGGGTGAAAGAGAACGAAACGAGACGAAGGAGGGTGAAAGAGAGTGAAACGAGACGAAGGAGGGTGAAAGAGGGCGAAACGAGGCGAAGGCTGGTGGAACAGAGCGAAACAAGACGAAGGAGGGTGAAAGAGAGCGAAACGAGACGTAGAAGGGTGAAAGAGAGCAAAACTAGACGAAGGAGTGTGAAACAGAGCGAAACGAGATGAAGGAGGATGAAAAAGAGCTAAACGAGACGAAGGAGGGTCAAAGAGAGCGAAACGAGACGAAAGTGTGTAAAAGAGAGCGAAATGAGACGGTGGAGGGTGAAAGAGAGCGAAACGAGATGAAGGAGGGTGACAGAGAGCGAAACAAGACGATGGAGGGTGAAAGAGAGCGAAAGGAGACGAAGGAGGGTGAAAGAGAGTGAAATGAGATAAAGGAGGGTGAAAGAGAGCGAAAGGAGTCGAAGGAGGGTGAAAGAGAGTGGAACGAGACGAAGGAGGGTGAAAGAGACCGAAACGAGACGAAGGAGGGTGAAAGAGAGCGGAACGAGACGAAGGAGGGTGAAAGTGAGCGAAACGAGAAGAAGGAGGGTGAAAGAGAGCGAAATGAGACGAAGGAGGGTGAAAGAGAGCGAAACGAGATGAAGGAGGGTCAAAGAGAGCGAAACGAGACAAAGGACGGTGAAAGAGAGCGAAACAAAGAACAAAGAACAAAGAACAAAGAACAAAGAAATGTACAGCACAGGAACAGGCCCTTCGGCCCTCCAAGCCCGTGCCGACCATACTGCCCGACTAAACTACAATCTTCTACACTTCCTGGGTCCGTATCCTTCTATTCCCATCCTATTCATATATTTGTCAAGATGCCCCTTAAATGTCCCTATCGTCCCTGCCTCCACTACCTCCTCCGGTAGTGAGTTCCAGGCACCCACTACCCTCTGCGTAAAAAACTTGCCTCGTACATCTACTCTAAACTTTGCCCCTCTCACCTTAAACCTATGCCCCCTAGTAATTGACCCCTCTACCCTGGGGAAAAGCCTCTGACTATCCACTCTGTCTATGCCCCTCATAATTTTGTATACCTCTATCAGGTCGCCCCTCAACCTCCTTCGTTCCAGTGAGAACAAACCGAGTTTATTCAA
This sequence comes from Scyliorhinus torazame, assembly GCF_047496885.1. Taxonomy (NCBI): domain Eukaryota; kingdom Metazoa; phylum Chordata; class Chondrichthyes; order Carcharhiniformes; family Scyliorhinidae; genus Scyliorhinus; species Scyliorhinus torazame. The sequence goes on along the minus strand of NW_027308570.1, from coordinate 40,916 downwards.
TCGCTCCTCATAGCTTATGCCCTCCATACCAGGCAACATTCTGGTAAATCTCTTCTGCACCCTCTCTAAAGCCTCCACATCCTTCTGGTAGTGTGGCGACCAGAATTGAACACTATACTCCAAGTGTGGCCTAACTAAGGTTCTATACAGCTGCAACATGACTTGCCAATTCTTATACTCAATGCCCCAGCCAATGAAGGCAAGCATGCTGTATGCCTTCTTGACTACCTTCTCCACCTGTGTTGCCCCTTTCAATGACCTGTGGACCTGTACTCCTAGATCTCTTTGACTTTCAATACTCTTGAGGGTTCTACCATTCACTGTATATTCCCTACCTGCATTAGCCCTTCCAAAATGCATTACCTCACATTTGTCCAGGTTAAACTCCATCTGCCATCTCTCCGCCCAAGTCTCCAGACAATCTAAATCCTGCTGTATCCTCAGACAGTCCTCATCGCTGTCCGCAATTCCACCAACCTTTGTGTCGTCTGCAAACTTACTAATCAGACCAGTTACATTTTCCTCCAAATCATTTATATATACTACAAAGAGCAAAGGTCCCAGCACTGATCCCTGTGGAACACCACTGGTCACAGCCCTCCAATTAGAAAAGCATCCCTCCATTGCTACCCTCTGCCTTCTATGGCCTAGCCAGTTTTGTATCCACCTTGCCAGTTCACCCCTGATCCCGTGTGACTTCACCTTTTGTACTAGTCTACCATGAGGGACCTTGTCAAAGGCCTTACTGAAGTCCATATAGACAACATCTACTGCCCTACCTGCATCAATCATCTTAGTGACCTCCTCGAAAAACTCTATCAAGTTAGTGAGACACGACCTCCCCTTCACAAAACCATGCTGCCTCTCACTAATACGTCCATTTGCTTCCAAATGGGAGTAGATCCTGTCTCTAAGAATTCTCTCCAGTAATTTCCCTACCACTGAAGTAAGGCTCACCGGCCTGTAGTTCCCGGGATTATCCCTGCCACCCTTCTTAAACAGAGGAACAACATTGGCTATTCTCCAGTCCTCCGGGACATCCCCTGAAGACAGCGAGGATCCAAAGATTTCTGTCAAGGCCTCAGCAATTTCCTCTCCAGCCTCCTTCAGTATTCTGGGGTAGATCCCATCCGGCCCTGGGGACTTATCTACCTTAATATTTTTTAAGACACCCAACACCTCGTCTTTTTGGATCACAATGTGACCCAGGCTATCTACACCCCCTTCTCCAGACTCAACATCTACCAATTCCTTCCCTTTGGTGAATACTGATGCAAAGTATTCATTTAGTACCTCGCCCATTTCCTCTGGCTCCACACATAGATTCCCTTGCCTATCCTTCAGTGGGCCAACCCTTTCCCTGGCTACCCTCTTGCTTTTTATGTAAGTGTAAAAAGCCTTGGGATTTTCCTTAACCCTATTTGCCAATGACTTTTCATGACCCCTTCTAGCCCTCCTGACTCCTTGCTTAAGTTCCTTCCTACTTTCCTTATATGCCACACAGGCTTCGTCTGTTCCCTTTTTGGATCACAATGTGACCCAGGTTATCTACACCCCCTTCTCCAGACTCAACATCTACCAATTCCTTCTCTTTGGTGAATACTGATGCAAAGTATTCATTTAGTACCTCGCCCATTTCCTCTGGCTCCACACATAGATTCCCTTGCCTATCCTTCAGTGGGCCAACCCTTTCCCTGGCTACCCTCTTGCTTTTTATGTAAGTGTAAAAAGCCTTGGGATTTTCCTTAACCCTATTTGCCAATGACTTTTCATGACCCCTTCTAGCCCTCCTGACTCCTTGCTTAAGTTCCTTCCTACTTTCCTTATATGCCACACAGGCTTCGTCTGTTCCCAGCCTTTTAGCCCTGACAAATGCCTCCTTTTTCTTTTTGACGAGGCCTACAATATCACTCGTCATCCAAGGTTCCCGAAAATTGCCGTATTTATCTTTCTTCCTCACAGGAACATGCCTGTGCTGTATTCCTTTCAACTGACACTTGAAAGCCTCCCACATGTCAGATGTTGATTTGCCCTCAAACATCCACCCCCAATCTATGTTCTTCAGTTCCCGCCTAATATTGTTATAATTAGCCTTCCCCCAATTTAGCACATTCATCCTCGGACCACTCTTATCCTTGTCCACCAGTACTTTAAAACTTACTGAATTGTGGTCACTGTTACCGAAATGCTCCCTACTGAAACATCTACCACCTGGCCGGGCTCATTCCCCAATACCAGGTCCAGTACCGTCCCTTCCCTAGTTGGACTGTTTACATAAGAAACGAGAAGAAGGAGGGTGAAAGAGAGCGAAACGAGAGGAAGGAGGATGAAAGAGAGCGAAACAAGATGGAGGAGGGTGAAAGAGAGCGAAACGAAACGAAGGAGGGTGAAAGAGAGCGAAAGGAGTCGAAGGAGGGTGAAAGAGAGCGGAGCGAGACGAAGGAGGGTGAAAGAGAACGAAACGAGACGAAGGAGGGTGTAAGAGAGTGAAACGAGACGAAGGAGGGTGAAAGAGGGCGAAACGAGACGAAGGCGGGTGGAACAGAGCGAAACAAGACGAAGGAGGGTGAAAGAGATCTAAACGAGACGAAGGAGGGTCAAAGAGAGCGAAACGAGATGAAGGATGGTCAAAGATAGCGAAACGAGACGATGGAGGTTGAAAGAGAACGAAACAAGAAGAAGGAGGATGAACGAGACCGAAACAAGGCGAAGGAGGGTGAAAGAGAGCGAAACAAGATGAAGGTGGGTGAAAGAGAGCGAAACAAGACAAAGGAGTGTGAAAGAGACCGAAACTAGACGAAGGATGGTGAAAGAGAGCGAAACGAGATGAAGGTAAGTGAAAGTGAGCGAAACGAGACGAAGGAGGGTGAAAGAGAGCGAAACGAGACGATGGAGGGTGAAAGAGAGCGAATCAAGACGAAGGAGGGTGAAAGAGGGGGAAACGAGACAAAGGCGAGTGCCACAGAGTGAAACAAGACGAAGGAAGGTGAAAGAGAGCGAAACGAGATGAAAGAGGGTGAAAGAGAGCAAAACAAGACGAAGGGGTGTGAAAGAGACCGAAACGAGACGAAGGAGGGTGAAAGAGAGCGGAACGAGATGAAGGAGGTTGAAAGTGAGCGAAACGAGAAGAAGGAGGGTGAAAGAGAGCGAAACGAGACGAAGGAGGGTGAAAGAGAGCGAAACGAGATGAAGGAGGGTGAAAGAGAGCGGAGCGAGACGAAGGAGGGTGAAAGAGAACGAAACGAGACGAAGGAGGGTGAAAGAGAGCGAAACGAGATGGTGGAGGGTGAAAGAGAGAGAAACGAGACGAAGGAGAGTGAAAGAGAGCGAAACAATACGAAGGAGGGTGAAAGACAGCGAAACGAGAGGAAGGAAGGTGAAAGAGAGCGAAACGAGATGAAGGAGGGTGAAAGAGAGCGAAACGAGACGAAGGAGAGTGAAAGAGAGCGAAACGAGACGAAGGAGGGTGAAAGGGAGCGAAAGGAGTCGAAGGAGGGTGAAAGAGAGCGGAGCGAGACGAAGGAGGGTGAAAGAGAACGAAACGAGACGAAGGAGGGTGAAAGAGAGTGAAACGAGACGAAGGAGGGTGAAAGAGGGCGAAACGAGACGAAGGCGGGTGGAACAGAGCAAAACAAGACGAAGGAGGGTGGAAGAGAGCGAAACGAGACGAAGAAGGGTGAAAGAGAGCAAAACGAGACGAAGGAGTGTGAAACAGAGCGAAACGAGATGAAGGAGGATGAAAGAGAGCTAAACAAGACGAAGAAGGGTCAAAGAGAGCGAAAGGAGACGAAGGACGGTAAAAGAGAGCGAAATGAGACGGTGGAGGGTAAAAGAGAGCGAAACGAGACGAAGGAGGGTGACAGAGAGCGAAAGGAGTCGAAGGAAGGTGAAAGAGAGCGGAGTGAGAAGAAGGAGGGTGAAAGAGAACGAAACGAGACGAAGGAGGGTGAAAGAGCGTGAAACGAGACGAAGGAGGGTGAAAGAGGGCGAAACGAGACGAAGGCAGGTGGAACAGAGCGAAACAAGACGAAGGAGGGCGAAAGAGAGCGAAACGAGACGAAGAAGGGTGAAAGAGAGCAAAACAAGACTGAGGAGTGTAAAAGAGAGCGAAACGAGACGAAGGAGGATGAAAGAGAGCTAAGCGAGACGAAGGAGGGTGAAAGAGAGCGAAACGAGACGGTGGAGGGTGAAAGAGAGCGAAACGAGACGAAGGAGGGTGAAAGAGAGCGAAACAATACGAAGGAGGGTGAAAGACAGCAAAACGAGAGGAAGGAAGGTGAAAGAGAGCGAAACGAGATGAAGGAGGGTGACAGAGAGCAAAACAAGACGATGGAGGGTGAAAGAGAGCGAAAGGAGTCGAAGGAGGGTGAAAGAGAGTGAAATGAGATAAAGGAGGGTGAAAGAGAGCGAAAGGAGTCGAAGGAGGGTGAAAGAGAGTGGAACGAGACGAAGGAGGGTGAAAGAGACCGAAACGAGACGAAGGAGGGTGAAAGAGAGCGGAACGAGACGAAGGAGGGTGAAAGTGAGCGAAACGAGAAGAAGGAGGGTGAAAGAGAGCGAAATGAGACGAAGGAGGGCGAAAGAGAGCGAAACGAGATGAAGGAGGGTCAAAGAGAGCGAAACGAGACAAAGGACGGTGAAAGAGAGCGAAACGAGAAGAAGGAGGGTGAAAGAGAGCGAAACGAGAGGAAGGAGGGTGAAAGAGAGCGAAACGAGATGAAGGAGGGTGAAAGAGAGCGAAACGAGACGAAGGAGGGTGAAAGAGAGCGAAAGGAGTCGAAGGAGGGTGAAAGAGAGCGGAGCGAGACGAAGGAGGGTGAAAGAGAACGAAACGAGACGAAGGAGGGTGTAAGAGAGTGAAACGAGACGAAGGAGTGTGAAAGAGGGCGAAACGAGACGAAGGCGGGTGGAACAGAGCGAAACAAGATGAAGGAGGGTGAAAGAGAGCGAAACGAGACGAAGAAGGGTGAAAGAGAGCAAAACGAGACGAAGGAGTGTAAAACAGAGCAAAACGAGATGAAGGAGGATGAAAGAGAGCGAAACGAGATGAAGGATGGTCAAAGATAGCGAAACGAGACGATGGAGGTTGAAAGAGAACGAAACGAGAAGAAGGAGGATGAACGATACCGAAACGAGGCGAAGGAGGGTGAAAGAGAGCGAAACAAGATGAAGGAGGTTGAAAGAGGGGGAAACGAGACAAAGGCGAGTGCCACAGAGCGAAACAAGACGAAGGAAGGTGAAAGAGAGCGAAACGAGATGAAAGAGGGTGAAAGAGAGCAAAACAAGACGAAGGGGTGTGAAAGAGACCGAAACGAGACGAAGGAGGGTGAAAGAGAGCGGAACGAGATGAAGGAGGGTGAAAGTGAGCGAAACGAGAAGAAGGAGGGTGAAAGAGAGCGAAACGAGACGAAGGAGGGTGAAAGAGAGCGAAACGAGATGAAGGAGGGTGAAAGAGAGCGGAGCGAGACGAAGGAGGGTGAAAGAGAACGAAACGAGACGAAGGAGGGTGAAAGAGAGCGAAACGAGATGGTGGAGGGTGAAAGAGAGCGAAACGAGACGAAGGAGAGTGAAAGAGAGCGAAACAATACGAAGGAGGGTGAAAGACAGCGAAACGAGAGGAAGGAAGGTGAAAGAGAGCGAAACGAGATGAAGGAGGGTGAAAGAGAGCGAAACGAGACGAAGGAGGGTGAAAGAGAGCGAAACGAGACGAAGGAGGGTGAAAGGGAGCGAAAGGAGTCGAAGGAGGGTGAAAGAGAGCGGAGCGAGACGAAGGAGGGTGAAAGAGAACGAAACGAAACGAAGGAGGGTGAAAGAGAGTGAAACGAGACGAAGGAGGGTGAAAGACGGCGAAACGAGACGAAGGCGGGTGGAACAGAGCAAAACAAGACGAAGGAGGGTGGAAGAGAGCGAAACGAGACGAAGAAGGGTGAAAGAGAGCAAAACGAGACGAAGGAGTGTGAAACAGAGCGAAACGAGATGAAGGAGGATGAAAGAGAGCTAAACGAGACGAAGAAGGGTCAAAGAGAGCGAAAGGAGACGAAGGACGGTAAAAGAGAGCAAAATGAGACGGTGGAGGGTAAAAGAGAGCGAAACGAGACGAAGGAGGGTGACAGAGAGCGAAAGGAGTCGAAGGAAGGTGAAAGAGAGCGGAGTGAGAAGAAGGAGGGTGAAAGAGAACGAAACGAGACGAAGGAGGGTGAAAGAGCGTGAAACGAGACGAAGGAGGGTGAAAGAGGGCGAAACGAGACGAAGGCAGGTGGAACAGAGCGAAACAAGACGAAGGAGGGCGAAAGAGAGCGAAACGAGACGAAGAAGGGTGAAAGAGAGCAAAACAAGACTGAGGAGTGTAAAAGAGAGCGAAACGAGACGAAGGAGGATGAAAGAGAGCTAAGCGAGACGAAGGAGGGTGAAAGAGAGCGAAACAAGACGGTGGAGGGTGAAAGAGAGCGAAACGAGACGAAGGAGGGTGAAAGAGAGCGAAACAATACGAAGGAGGGTGAAAGACAGCGAAACGAGAGGAAGGAAGGTGAAAGAGAGCGAAACGAGATGAAGGAGGGTGACAGAGAGCAAAACAAGACGATGGAGGGTGAAAGAGAGCGAAAGGAGTCGAAGGAGGGTGAAAGAGAGTGAAATGAGATAAAGGAGGGTGAAAGAGAGCGAAAGGAGTCGAAGGAGGGTGAAAGAGAGTGGAACGAGACGAAGGAGGGTGAAAGAGACCGAAACGAGACGAAGGAGGGTGAAAGAGAGCGGAACGAGACGAAGGAGGGTGAAAGTGAGCGAAACGAGAAGAAGGAGGGTGAAAGAGAGCGAAATGAGACGAAGGAGGGCGAAAGAGAGCGAAACGAGATGAAGGAGGGTCAAAGAGAGCGAAACGAGACAAAGGACGGTGAAAGAGAGCGAAACGAGAAGAAGGAGGGTGAAAGAGAGCGAAACGAGAGGAAGGAGGGTGAAAGAGAGCGAAACGAGATGAAGGAGGGTGAAAGAGAGCGAAACGAGACGAAGGAGGGTGAAAGAGAGCGAAAGGAGTCGAAGGAGGGTGAAAGAGAGCGGAGCGAGACGAAGGAGGGTGAAAGAGAACGAAACGAGACGAAGGAGGGTGTAAGAGAGTGAAACGAGACGAAGGAGGGTGAAAGAGGGCGAAACGAGACGAAGGCGGGTGGAACAGAGCGAAACAAGATGAAGGAGGGTGAAAGAGAGCGAAACGAGACGAAGAAGGGTGAAAGAGAGCAAAACGAGACGAAGGAGTGTAAAACAGAGCAAAACGAGATGAAGGAGGATGAAAGAGAGCTAAACGAGACGAAGGAGGGTCAAAGAGAGCGAAACGAGATGAAGGATGGTCAAAGATAGCGAAACGAGACGATGGAGGTTGAAAGAGAACGAAACGAGAAGAAGGAGGATGAACGATACCGAAACGAGGCGAAGGAGGGTGAAAAAGAGCGAAACAAGATGAAGGTGGGTGAAAGAGAGCGAAACAAGACAAAGGAGTGTGAAAGAGACCGAAACTAGACGAAGGATGGTGAAAGAGAGCGAAACGAGATGAAGGTAGGTGAAAGTGAGCGAAACGAGACGAAGGAGGGTGAAAGAGAGCGAAACGAGACGATGGAGGGTGAAAGAGAGCGAAACAAGACGAAGGAGGGTGAAAGAGGGGGAAACGAGACAAAGGCGAGTGCCACAGAGCGAAACGAGACGAAGGAGGATGAAAGAGAGTGAAATGAGATAAAGGAGGGTGAAAGAGAGCGAAAGGAGTCGAAGGAGGGTGAAAGAGAGTGGAACGAGACGAAGGAGGGTGAAAGAGAACGAAACGAGACGAAGGAGGGTGAAACAGAGCGGAACGAGATGAAGGAGGGTGAAAGTGAGCGAAACGAGAAGAAGGAGGGTGAAAGAGAGCGAAACGAGACGAAGGAGGGTGAAAGAGAGCGAAACGAGATGAAGGAAGGTGAAAGAGAGCGAAACGAGATGAAGGAGGGTGAAAGAGAGCGAAACGAGACGAAGGAGGGTGAAAGAGAACGAAACGAGACGAAGGAGGGTGAAAGAGAGCGAAACGAGACGAAGGAGGGTGAAAGAGAGCGAAACGAGACGAAGGTGAAAGGGAGCGAAAGGAGTCGAAGGAGGGTGAAAGAGAGCGGAGCGAGACGAAGGAGCGTGAAAGAGAACGAAACAAGATGAAGGAGGGTGAAAGAGAGCGAAACGAGACGAAGAAGGGTGAAAGAGAGCAAAACGAGACGAAGGAGTGTAAAACAGAGCAAAACGAGATGAAGGAGGATGAAAGAGAGCTAAACGAGACGAAGGAGGGTCAAAGAGAGCGAAACGAGATGAAGGATGGTCAAAGATAGCGAAACGAGACGATGGAGGTTGAAAGAGAACGAAACGAGAAGAAGGAGGATGAACGATACCGAAACGAGGCGAAGGAGGGTGAAAAAGAGCGAAACAAGATGAAGGTGGGTGAAAGAGAGCGAAACAAGACAAAGGAGTGTGAAAGAGACCGAAACTAGACGAAGGATGGTGAAAGAGAGCGAAACGAGATGAAGGTAGGTGAAAGTGAGCGAAACGAGACGAAGGAGGGTGAAAGAGAGCGAAACGAGACGATGGAGGGTGAAAGAGAGCGAAACAAGACGAAGGAGGGTGAAAGAGGGGGAAACGAGACAAAGGCGAGTGCCACAGAGCGAAACGAGACGAAGGAGGATGAAAGAGAGTGAAATGAGATAAAGGAGGGTGAAAGAGAGCGAAAGGAGTCGAAGGAGGGTGAAAGAGAGTGGAACGAGACGAAGGAGGGTGAAAGAGAACGAAACGAGACGAAGGAGGGTGAAACAGAGCGGAACGAGATGAAGGAGGGTGAAAGTGAGCGAAACGAGAAGAAGGAGGGTGAAAGAGAGCGAAACGAGACGAAGGAGGGTGAAAGAGAGCGAAACGAGATGAAGGAAGGTGAAAGAGAGCGAAACGAGATGAAGGAGGGTGAAAGAGAGCGAAACGAGACGAAGGAGGGTGAAAGAGAACGAAACGAGACGAAGGAGGGTGAAAGAGAGCGAAACGAGACGAAGGAGGGTGAAAGAGAGCGAAACGAGACGAAGGTGAAAGGGAGCGAAAGGAGTCGAAGGAGGGTGAAAGAGAGCGGAGCGAGACGAAGGAGCGTGAAAGAGAACGAAACGAGACGAAGGAGGGTGAAAGAGAGTGAAACGAGACGAAGGAGGGTGAAAGTGGGCGAAACGAGACGAAGGCGGGTGGAACAGAGCGAAACAAGACGAAGGAGGGTGGAAGAGAGCGAAACGAGACGAAGAAGGGTGAAAGAGAGCAAAACGAGACGAAGGAGTGTGAAACAGAGCGAAACGAGATGAAGGAGGATGAAAGAGAGCTAAACGAGACGAAGAAGGGTCAAAGAGAGCGAAACGAGACGAAAGACGGTAAAAGAGAGCGAAATGAGACGGTGGAGGGTGAAAGAGAGCGAAACGAGACGAAGGAGGGTGACAGAGAGCGAAACAAGACGATGGAGGGTGAAAGAGAGCGAAAGGAGACGAAGGAGGGTGAAAGAGAGTGAAATGAGATAAAGGAGGGTGAAAGAGAGCGAAACGAGAAGAAGGAGGGTGAAAGAGAGCGAAACGAGACGAAGAAGGGTGAAAGAGAGCAAAACAAGACGAAGGAGTGTAAAACAGAGTGAAACGAGACGAAGGAGGATGAAAGAGAGCTAAACGAGACGAAGGAGGGTGACAGAGAGCGAAACAAGACGATGGAGGGTGAAAGAGAGCGAAAGGAGACGAAGGAGGGTGAAAGAGAGTGAAATGAGATAAAGGAGGGTGAAAGAGAGCGAAACGAGAAGAAGGAGGGTGAAAGAGAGCGAAACGAGACGAAGAAGGGTGAAAGAGAGCAAAACAAGACGAAGGAGTGTAAAACAGAGTGAAACGAGACGAAGGAGGATGAAAGAGAGCTAAACGAGACGAAGGAGGGTGAAAGAGAGCGAAACGAGATGGTGGAGGGTGAAAGAGAGCGAAACGAGACGAAGGAGGGTGAAAGAGAGCGAAACAAGACGAAGGAAGGTGAAAGACAGCGAAACGAGAGGAAGGAAGGTGAAAGAGAGCGAAAAGAGATGATGGAGGGTGAAAGTGAGCGAAACGAGACGAAGGAGGGTGAAAGAGAGCGAAAGGAGACGAAGGAGGGAGAAAGAGAGCGAAAGGAGGGTGAAAGAGAGCGGAGCGAGATGAACGAGGGTGAAAGAGAACGAAACGAGACGAAGGAGGGTGAAAGAGAGTGGAACGAGACGAAGGAGGGTGAAAGAGAACGAAACGAGACGAAGGAGGGTGAAACAGAGCGGAACGAGATGAAGGAGGGTGAAAGTGAGCGAAACGAGAAGAAGGAGGGTGAAAGAGAGCGAAACGAGACGAAGGAGGGTGAAAGAGAGCGAAACGAGATGAAGGAAGGTGAAAGAGAGCGAAACGAGATGAAGGAGGGTGAAAGAGAGCGAAACGAGACGAAGGAGGGTGAAAGAGAACGAAACGAGACGAAGGAGGGTGAAAGAGAGCAAAACGAGACGAAGGAGGGTGAAAGAGAGCGAAACGAGACGAAGGAGGGTGAAAGGGAGCGAAAGGAGTCGAAGGAGGGTGAAAGAGAGCGGAGCGAGACGAAGGAGGGTGAAAGAGAACGAAACGAGACGAAGGAGGGTGAAAGAGAGTGAAACGAGACGAAGGAGGGTGAAAGTGGGCGAAACGAGACGAAGGCGGGTGGAACAGAGCGAAACAAGACGAAGGAGGATGAAAGAGAGCTAAACGAGACGAAGAAGGGTCAAAGAGAGCGAAACGAGACGAAAGACGGTAAAAGAGAGCGAAATGAGACGGTGGAGGGTGAAAGAGAGCGAAACGAGACGAAGGAGGGTGACAGAGAGCGAAACAAGACGATGGAGGGTGAAAGAGAGCGAAAGGAGACGAAGGAGGGTGAAAGAGAGTGAAATGAGATAAAGGAGGGTGAAAGAGAGCGAAACGAGAAGAAGGAGGGTGAAAGAGAGCGAAACGAGACGAAGAAGGGTGAAAGAGAGCAAAACAAGACGAAGGAGTGTAAAACAGAGTGAAACGAGACGAAGGAGGATGAAAGAGAGCTAAACGAGACGAAGGAGGGTGAAAGAGAGCAAAACGAGACGGTGGAGGGTGAAAGAGAGCGAAACGAGACGAAGGAGGGTGAAAGAGAGCGAAACAAGACGAAGGAAGGTGAAAGACAGCGAAACGAGAGGAAGGAGGGAGAAAGAGAGCGAAAGGAGGGTGAAAGAGAGCGGAGCGAGATGAACGAGGGTGAAAGAGAACGAAACGAGACGAAGGAGGGTGAAAGAGAGTGAAACGAGACGAAGGAGGGTGAAAGAGGGCAAAACGAGACGAAGGAGGGTGGAACAGAGCGAAACAAGACGGTGGAGGGTGAAAGAGAGCGAAACGAGACAAAGAAGGGTGAAAGAGAGCAAAACGAGACGAAGGAGTGTAAAACAGAGCGAAACGAGACGAAGGAGGGTGAAAGAGAGCTAAACGAGACGAAGGAGGGTCAAAGAGAGAGAAACGAGATGAAGGATGGTCAAAGATAGCGATACGAGACGATGGAGGATGAAAGAGAACGAAACGAGACGAAGGTGGATGAAAGAGACCGAAACGAGGCGAAGGAGGGTGAAAGAGAGCGAAACAAGATGAAGGTGGGTGAAAGAGAGCGAAACAAGACAAAGGAGTGTGAAAGAGACCGAAACGAGACGAAGGAGGGTGAAAAAGAGCGAAACGAGATGAAGGTAGGTGAAAGTGAGCGAAACGAGACGAAGGAGGGTGAAAGAGAGCGAAACGAGACGATGGAGGGTGAAAGAGAGCGAAACAAGACGAAGGAGGGTTAAAGAGGGCGAAACGAGACAAAGGCGAGTGCAACAGAGCGAAACAAGACGAAGGAGGGTGAAAGAGAGCGAAACGAGACGAAGGAGGGTGAAAGAGATTGAAACGAGATGAAGGAGGGTGAAAGAGAGCAAAACGAGACGAAGGTAGGTGAAAGTGAGCGAAACGAGACGAAGGAGGGTGAAAGAGAGCGAAACGAGACGATGGAGGGTGAAAGAGAGCGAAACAAGACGAAGGAGGGTTAAAGAGGGCGAAACGAGACAAAGGCGAGTGCAACAGAGCGAAACAAGACGAAGGAGGGTGAAAGAGGGCGAAACGAGATGAAGGCGGGTGAAACAGAGCGAAACAAGACGAAGGAGGGTGAAAGAGAGCGAAACGAGACGAAGGAGGGTGAAAGACAGCGAAACGAGACGGTGGAGGGTGAAAGAGAGCGAAACGAGACGAAGGAGGGTGAAACAGAGCGAAACAAGACGAAGGAGGGTGAAAGACAGCGAAACGAGAGGAAAGAAGGTGAAAGACAGCGAAACGAGATGAAGGAGGGTGAAAGAGAGCGAAACGAGACGAAGAAGGGTGAAAGAGAGCAAAACGAGACGAAGGAGTGTAAAACAGAGCGAAACGAGACGAAGGAGGGTGAAAGAGAGCTAAACGAGATGAAGGAGGGTCAAAGAGAGAGAAACGAGATGAAGGATGGTCAAAGATAGCGAAACGAGACGATGGAGGATGAAAGAGAACGAAACAAGACGAAGGTGGATGAAAGAGACCGAAACGAGGCGAAGGAGGGTGAAAGAGAGCGAAACAAGATGAAGGTGGGTGAAAGAGAGCGAAACAAGACAAAGGAGTGTGAAAGAGACCGAAACGAGACGAAGGAGGGTGAAAAAGAGCGAAACGAGATGAAGGTAGGTGAAATTGAGCGAAACGAGACGAAGGAGGGTGAAAGAGAGCGAAACGAGACGATGGAGGGTGAAAGAGAGCGAAACAAGACGAAGGAGGGTGAAAGAGGGCGAAACGAGACAAAGGCAAATGCAACAGAGCGAAACAAGACGAAGGAGGGTGAAAGAGAGCGAAACGAGACGAAGGAGGGTGAAAGAGATTGAAACGAGATGAAGGAGGGTGAAAGAGAGCGAAACGAGACGAAGAAGGGTGAAAGAGAGCGAAACAAGACGAAGGAGGGTGAAAGAGGGCGAAACGAGACGAAGGCGGGTGAAACAGAGCGAAACAAGAAAAGGAGGGTGAAAGAGAGCGAAACGAGACGAAGGAGGGTGAAAGAGAGCGAAACGAGACGGTGGAGGGTGAAAGAGAGCGAAACGAGACGAAGGAGGGTGAAAGAGAGCGAAACGAGACGAAGGAGGGTGAAAGAGAGCGAAAGGAGTCGAAGGAAGGTGAAAGAGAGCGGAGTGAGACGTAGGAGGGTGAAAGAGAACGAAACGAGACGAAGGAGGGTGAAAGAGCGTGAAACGAGACGAAGGAGGGTGAAAGAGGGCGAAACGAGACGAAGGCAGTTGGAACAGAGCGAAACAAGACGAAGGAGGGTGAAAGAGAGCGAAACGAGACGGTGGAGGGTGAAAGAGAGCGAAACGAGACGAAGGAGGGTGAAAGAGAGCGAAACAAGACGAAGGAAGGTGAAAGACAGCGAAACGAGAGGAAGGAAGGTGAAAGAGAGCGAAACGAGATGAAGGAGGGTGAAAGTGAGCGAAACGAGACGAAGGAGGGTGAAAGAGAGCGAAACGAGACAAAGGAGGGAGAAAGAGAGCGAAAGGAGTCGAAGGAGGGTGAAAGAGAGCGGAGCGAGACGAACGAGGGTGAAAGAGAAGGAAACGAGACGAAGGAGGGTGAAAGAGAGTGAAACGAGACGAAGGAGGGTGAAAGAGGGCGAAACGAGACGAAGGAGGGTGGAACAGAGCGAAACAAGACGAAGGAGGGGGAAAGAGAGCGAAACGAGATGAAGAAGGGTGAAAGAGAGCAAAACGAGACGAAGGAGTGTAAAACAGAGCGAAACGAGACGAAGGAGGATGAAAGAGAGCTAAACGAGATGATGGAGGGTCAAAGAGAGAGAAACGAGATGAAGGATGGTCAAAGATAGCGAAACGAGACGATGGAGGATGAAAGAGAACGAAACGAGACGAAGGTGGATGAAAGAGACCAAAACGAGGCGAAGGAGGGTGAAAGAGAGCGAAACAAGATGAAGGTGGGTGAAAGAGAGCGAAACAAGACAAAGGAGTGTGAAAGAGACCGAAACGAGACGAAGGAGGGTGAAAAAGAGCGAAACGAGATGAAGGTAGGTGAAAGTGAGCGAAACGAGACGAAGGAGGGTGAAAGAGAGCGAAACGAGACGATGGAGGGTGAAAGAGAGCGAAACAAGACGAAGGAGGGTGAAAGAGGGCGAAACGAGACAAAGGCGAGTGCAACAGAGCGAAACAAGACGAAGGAGGGTGAAAGAGAGCGAAACGAGACGAAGGAGGGTGAAAGATATTGAAACGAGATGACGGAGGGTGAAAGAGAGCGAAACGAGACGAAGAAGGGTGAAAGAGAGCGAAACAAGACGAAGGAGGGTGAAAGAGGGCGAAACGAGACGAAGGCGGGTGCAACAGAGCGAAACAAGACGAAGGAGGGTGAAAGAGAGCGAAACGAGACGAAGGAGGGTGAAAGAGAGCGAAACGAGACGGTGGAGGGTGAAAGAGAGCGAAACGAGACAAAGGAGGGTGAAAGAGAGCGAAACAAGACGAAGGAGGGTGAAAGACAGCGAAACGAGAGGTAAAAAGGTGAAAGACAGCGAAACGAGATGAAGGAGGGTGAAAGAGAGCGAAACGAGACGAAGGAGGGTGAAAGAGAGCGAAACGAGACGAAGGAGGGTGAAGAGAGCGAAAGGAGTCGAAGGAAGGTGAAAGAGAGCGGAGTGAGACGAAGGATGGTGAAAGAGAACGAAACGAGACGAAGGAGGGTGAAAGAGCGTGAAACGAGACGAAGGAGGGTGAAAGAGGGGGAAACGAGACAAAGGCAGGTGGAACAGAGCGAAAAAGACGAAGGAGGATGAAAGAGAACGAAACGAGACGAAGGTGGATGAAAGAGACCGAAACGAGGCGAAGGAGGGTGAAAGAGAGCGAAACAAGATGAAGGTGGGTGAAAGAGAGCGAAACAAGACAAAGGAGTGTGAAAGAGACCGAAACGAGACGAAGGAGGGTGAAAAAGAGCGAAACGAGATGAAGGTAGGTGAAAGTGAGCGAAACGAGACGAAGGAGGGTGAAAGAGAGCGAAACGAGACGATGGAGGGTGAAAGAGAGCGAAACAAGACGAAGGAGGGTTAAAGAGGGCGAAACGAGACAAAGGCGAGTGCAACAGAGCGAAACAAGACGAAGGAGGGTGAAAGAGAGCGAAACGAGACGAAGGAGGGTGAAAGAGATTGAAACGAGATGAAGGAGGGTGAAAGAGAGCAAAACGAGACGAAGGTAGGTGAAAGTGAGCGAAACGAGACGAAGGAGGGTGAAAGAGAGCGAAACGAGACGATGGAGGGTGAAAGAGAGCGAAACAAGACGAAGGAGGGTTAAAGAGGGCGAAACGAGACAAAGGCGAGTGCAACAGAGCGAAACAAGACGAAGGAGGGTGAAAGAGGGCGAAACGAGATGAAGGCGGGTGAAACAGAGCGAAACAAGACGAAGGAGGGTGAAAGAGAGCGAAACGAGACGAAGGAGGGTGAAAGACAGCGAAACGAGACGGTGGAGGGTGAAAGAGAGCGAAACGAGACGAAGGAGGGTGAAAGAGAGCGAAACAAGACGAAGGAGGGTGAAAGACAGCGAAACGAGAGGAAAGAAGGTGAAAGACAGCGAAACGAGATGAAGGAGGGTGAAAGAGAGCGAAACGAGACGAAGAAGGGTGAAAGAGAGCAAAACGAGACGAAGGAGTGTAAAACAGAGCGAAACGAGACGAAGGAGGGTGAAAGAGAGCTAAACGAGATGAAGGAGGGTCAAAGAGAGAGAAACGAGATGAAGGATGGTCAAAGATAGCGAAACGAGACGATGGAGGATGAAAGAGAACGAAACAAGACGAAGGTGGATGAAAGAGACCGAAACGAGGCGAAGGAGGGTGAAAGAGAGCGAAACAAGATGAAGGTGGGTGAAAGAGAGCGAAACAAGACAAAGGAGTGTGAAAGAGACCGAAACGAGACGAAGGAGGGTGAAAAAGAGCGAAACGAGATGAAGGTAGGTGAAATTGAGCGAAACGAGACGAAGGAGGGTGAAAGAGAGCGAAACGAGACGATGGAGGGTGAAAGAGAGCGAAACAAGACGAAGGAGGGTGAAAGAGGGCGAAACGAGACAAAGGCAAATGCAACAGAGCGAAACAAGACGAAGGAGGGTGAAAGAGAGCGAAACGAGACGAAGGAGGGTGAAAGAGATTGAAACGAGATGAAGGAGGGTGAAAGAGAGCGAAACGAGACGAAGAAGGGTGAAAGAGAGCGAAACAAGACGAAGGAGGGTGAAAGAGGGCGAAACGAGACGAAGGCGGGTGAAACAGAGCGAAACAAGAAAAGGAGGGTGAAAGAGAGCGAAACGAGACGAAGGAGGGTGAAAGAGAGCGAAACGAGACGGTGGAGGGTGAAAGAGAGCGAAACGAGACGAAGGAGGGTGAAAGAGAGCGAAACGAGACGAAGGAGGGTGAAAGAGAGCGAAAGGAGTCGAAGGAAGGTGAAAGAGAGCGGAGTGAGACGTAGGAGGGTGAAAGAGAACGAAACGAGACGAAGGAGGGTGAAAGAGCGTGAAACGAGACGAAGGAGGGTGAAAGAGGGCGAAACGAGACGAAGGCAGATGGAACAGAGCGAAACAAGACGAAGGAGGGTGAAAGAGAGCGAAACGAGACGGTGGAGGGTGAAAGAGAGCGAAACGAGACGAAGGAGGGTGAAAGAGAGCGAAACAAGACGAAGGAAGGTGAAAGACAGCGAAACGAGAGGAAGGAAGGTGAAAGAGAGCGAAACGAGATGAAGGAGGGTGAAAGTGAGCGAAACGAGACGAAGGAGGGTGAAAGAGAGCGAAACGAGACAAAGGAGGGAGAAAGAGAGCGAAAGGAGTCGAAGGAGGGTGAAAGAGAGCGGAGCGAGACGAACGAGGGTGAAAGAGAAGGAAACGAGACGAAGGAGGGTGAAAGAGAGTGAAACGAGACGAAGGAGGGTGAAAGAGGGCGAAACGAGACGAAGGAGGGTGGAACAGAGCGAAACAAGACGAAGGAGGGGGAAAGAGAGCGAAACGAGATGAAGAAGGGTGAAAGAGAGCAAAACGAGACGAAGGAGTGTAAAACAGAGCGAAACGAGACGAAGGAGGATGAAAGAGAGCTAAACGAGATGATGGAGGGTCAAAGAGAGAGAAACGAGATGAAGGATGGTCAAAGATAGCGAAACGAGACGATGGAGGATGAAAGAGAACGAAACGAGACGAAGGTGGATGAAAGAGACCAAAACGAGGCGAAGGAGGGTGAAAGAGAGCGAAACAAGATGAAGGTGGGTGAAAGAGAGCGAAACAAGACAAAGGAGTGTGAAAGAGACCGAAACGAGACGAAGGAGGGTGAAAAAGAGCGAAACGAGATGAAGGTAGGTGAAAGTGAGCGAAACGAGACGAAGGAGGGTGAAAGAGAGCGAAACGAGACGATGGAGGGTGAAAGAGAGCGAAACAAGACGAAGGAGGGTGAAAGAGGGCGAAACGAGACAAAGGCGAGTGCAACAGAGCGAAACAAGACGAAGGAGGGTGAAAGAGAGCGAAACGAGACGAAGGAGGGTGAAAGATATTGAAACGAGATGACGGAGGGTGAAAGAGAGCGAAACGAGACGAAGAAGGGTGAAAGAGAGCGAAACAAGACGAAGGAGGGTGAAAGAGGGCGAAACGAGACGAAGGCGGGTGCAACAGAGCGAAACAAGACGAAGGAGGGTGAAAGAGAGCGAAACGAGACGAAGGAGGGTGAAAGAGAGCGAAACGAGACGGTGGAGGGTGAAAGAGAGCGAAACGAGACAAAGGAGGGTGAAAGAGAGCGAAACAAGACGAAGGAGGGTGAAAGACAGCGAAACGAGAGGTAAGAAGGTGAAAGACAGCGAAACGAGATGAAGGAGGGTGAAAGAGAGCGAAACGAGACGAAGGAGGGTGAAAGAGAGCGAAACGAGACGAAGGAGGGTGAAGAGAGCGAAAGGAGTCGAAGGAAGGTGAAAGAGAGCGGAGTGAGACGAAGGATGGTGAAAGAGAACGAAACGAGACGAAGGAGGGTGAAAGAGCGTGAAACGAGACGAAGGAGGGTGAAAGAGGGGGAAACGAGACAAAGGCAGGTGGAACAGAGCGAAAAAGACGAAGGAGGGTGAAAGAGAGCGAAACGAGACGAAGAAGGGTGAAAGAGAGCAAAAGAAGACGAAGGAGTGTAAAACAGAGCGAAACGAGACGAAGGAGGATGAAAGAGAGCTATTCGAGACGAAGGAGGGTGAAAGAGCGCGAAACGAGACGGTGGAGGGTGAAAGGGAGCGAAACGAGATGAAGGAGGGTGAAAGAGAGCGAAACAAGACGAAGGAGGGTGAAAGACAGCGAAACGAGATGAAGAAGGGTGAAAGAGAGCAAAAGAAGATGAAGGAGTGTAAAACAGAGCGAAACGAGACGAAGAAGGATGAAAGAGAGCTAAGCAAGACGAAGGAGGGTGAAAGAGCGCGAAACGAGATGAAGGAGGGTGAAAAAGAGCGAAACAAGACGAAGGAGGGTGAAAGAGAGCGAAACGAGTCGAAGGAGGGTGAGAGAGAGCAAAAGGAGTCGAAGGAGGGTGAAAGAGAGTGAAATGAGATAAAGGAGGGTGAAAGAGAGCGAAAGGAGTCGAAGGAGGGTGAAAGAGAGCGGAGCGAGACGAACGAGGGTGAAAGAGAAGGAAACGAGACGAAGGAGGGTGAAAGAGAGTGAAACGAGACGAAGGAGTGTGAAAGAGGGCGAAACGAGACGAAGGAGGGTGGAACAGAACGAAACAAGACGAAGGAGGGGGAAAGAGAGCGAAACGAGATGAAGAAGGGTGAAAGAGAGCAAAACGAGACGAAGGAGGGTGAAAGAGCGCGAAACGAGATGAAGGAGGGTGAAAAAGAGCGAAACAAGACGAAGGAGGGTGAAAGAGAGCGAAACGAGTCGAAGGAGGGTGAAAGAGAGCGAAACGAGTCGAAGGAGGGTGAGAGAGAGCAAAAGGAGTCGAAGGAGGGTGAAAGAGAGTGAAATGAGATAAAGGAGGGTGAAAGAGAGCGAAAGGAGTCGAAGGAGGGTGAAAGAGAGTGGAACGAGACGAAGGAGGGTGAAAGAGACCGAAACGAGACGAAGGAGGGTGAAAGAGAGCGGAACGAGACGAAGGAGGGTGAAAGTGAGCGAAACGAGAAGAAGGAGGGTGAAAGAGAGCGAAATGAGACGAAGGAGGGTGAAAGAGAGCGAAACGAGATGAAGGAGGGTCAAAGAGAGCGAAACGAGACAAAGGAGGGTGAAAGAGAGCGAAACGAGAAGAAGGAGGGTGAAAGAGAGCGAAACGAGAGGAAGGAGGGTGAAAGAGAGCGAAACGAGATGAAGGAGGGTGAAAGAGAGCGAAACGAGACGGTGGAGGGTGAAAGAGAGCGAAACGAGATGAAGGAGGGTGAAAGAGAGCGAAACAAGAGAAGGAGGGTGAAAGACAGCGAAACGAGAGGTAAGAAGGTGAAAGACAGCGAAACGAGATGAAGGAGGGTGAAAGAGAGCGAAACGAGACGAAGGAGGGTGAAAGAGAGCGAAACGAGACGAAGGAGGGTGAAGAGAGCGAAAGGAGTCGAAGGAAGGTGAAAGAGAGCGGAGTGAGACGAAGGATGGTGAAAGAGAACGAAACGAGACGAAGGAGGGTGAAAGAGCGTGAAACGAGACGAAGGAGGGTGAAAGAGGGCAAAACGAGACAAAGGCAGGTGGAACAGAGCGAAACAAGACGAAGGAGGGTGAAAGAGAGCGAAACGAGACGAAGAAGGGTGAAAGAGAGCAAAAGAAGACGAAGGAGTGTAAAACAGAGCGAAACGAGACGAAGGAGGATGAAAGAGAGATAAGCGAGACGAAGGAGGGTGAAAGAGCACAAAACGAGACGGTGGAGGGTGAAAGGGAGCGAAACGAGATGAAGGAGGGTGAAAGAGAGCGAAACAAGACGAAGGAGGGTGAAAGACAGCGAAACGAGACGAAGAATGGTGAAAGAGAGCAAAAGAAGACGAAGGAGTGTAAAACAGAGCGAAACGAGACGAAGAAGGATGAAAGAGAGCTAAGCGAGACGAAGGAGGGTGAAAGAGCGCGAAACGAGATGAAGGAGGGTGAAAAAGAGCGAAACAAGACGAAGGAGGGTGAAAGAGAGCGAAACGAGTCGAAGGAGGGTGAGAGAGAGCGAAAGGAGTCGAAGGAGGGTGAAAGAGAGTGAAATGAGATAAAGGAGGGTGAAAGAGAGCGAAAGGAGTCGAAGGAGGGTCAAAGAGAGCGAAACGAGACAAAGGAGGGTGAAAGAGAGCGAAACGAGAAGAAGGAGGGTGAAAGAGAGTGGAACGAGACGAAGGAGGGTGAAAGAGAGCGAAACGAGATGAAGGTGGGTCAAAGAGAGCGAAACGAGACAAAGGAGGGTGAAAGAGAGCGAAACGAGAAGAAGGAGGGTGAAAGAGAGCGAAACGAGAGGAAGGAGGGTGAAAGAGAGCGAAACGAGATGAAGGAGGGTGAAAGAGAGCGAAACGAGACGAAGGAGGGGGAAAGAGAGCGAAAGGAGTCGAAGGAGGGTGAAAGAGAGCGGAGCGAGATGAAGGAGGGTGAAAGAGAACGAAACGAGACGAAGGAGGGTGTAAGAGAGTGAAACGAGACGAAGGAGGGTGAAAGAGGGCGAAACGAGACGAAGGCGGGTGGAACAGAGCGAAACAAGACGAAGGAGGGTGAAAGAGAGCGAAACGAGACGAAGAAGGGTGAAAGAGAGCAAAACGAGACGAAGGAGTGTAAAACAGAGCAAAACGAGATGAAGGAGGATGAAAGAGAGCTAAACGAGACGAAGGAGGGTCAAAGAGAGCGAAACGAGATGAAGGATGGTCAAAGATAGCGAAACGAGACGATGGAGGTTGAAAGACAACGAAACGAGAAGAAGGAGGATGAACGAGACCGAAACGAGGCGAAGGAGGGTGAAAGAGAGCGAAACAAGATGAAGGTGGGTGAAAGAGAGCGAAACAAGACAAAGGAGTGTGAAAGAGACCGAAACTAGACGAAGGATGGTGAAAGAGAGCGAAACGAGATGAAGGTAGGTGAAAGTGAGCGAAACGAGACGAAGGAGGGTGAAAGAGAGCAAAACGAGACGAAGGAGTGTAAAACAGAGCGAAACGAGACGAAGGAGGGTGAAAGAGAGCTAAACGAGATGAAGGAGGGTCAAAGAGAGAGAAACGAGATGAAGGATGGTCAAAGATAGCGAAACGAGACGATGGAGGATGAAAGAGAACGAAACAAGACGAAGGTGGATGAAAGAGACCGAAACGAGGCGAAGGAGGGTGAAAGAGAGCGAAACAAGATGAAGGTGGGTGAAAGAGAGCGAAACAAGACAAAGGAGTGTGAAAGAGACCGAAACGAGACGAAGGAGGGTGAAAAAGAGCGAAACGAGATGAAGGTAGGTGAAATTGAGCGAAACGAGATGAAGGAGGGTGAAAGAGAGCGAAACGAGACGATGGAGGGTGAAAGAGAGCGAAACAAGACGAAGGAGGGTGAAAGAGGGCGAAACGAGACAAAGGAGGGTGAAAGAGATTGAAACGAGATGAAGGAGGGTGAAAGAGAGCGAAACGAGACGAAGAAGGGTGAAAGAGAGCGAAACAAGACGAAGGAGGGTGAAAGAGGGCGAAACGAGACGAAGGCGGGTGAAACAGAGCGAAACAAGACGAAGGAGGGTGAAAGAGAGCGAAACGAGACGAAGGAGGGTGAAAGAGAGCGAAACGAGACGGTGGAGGGTGAAAGAGAGCGAAACGAGACGAAGGAGGGTGAAAGAGAGCGAAACGAGACGAAGGAGGGTGAAAGAGAGCGAAAGGAGTCGAAGGAAGGTGAAAGAGAGCGGAGTGAGACGAAGGAGGGTGAAAGAGAACGAAACGAGACGAAGGAGGGTGAAAGAGCGTGAAACGAGACGAAGGAGGGTGAAAGAGGGCGAAACGAGACGAAGGCAGATGGAACAGAGCGAAACAAGACGAAGGAGGGTGAAAGAGAGCGAAACGAGACGGTGGAGGGTGAAAGAGAGCGAAACGAGACGAAGGAGGGTGAAAGAGAGCGAAACAAGACGAAGGAAGGTGAAAGACAGCGAAACGAGAGGAAGGAAGGTGAAAGAGAGCGAAACGAGATGAAGGAGGGTGAAAGTGAGCGAAACGAGACGAAGGAGGGTGAAAGAGAGCGAAACGAGACAAAGGAGGGAGAAAGAGAGCGAAAGGAGTCGAAGGAGGGTGAAAGAGAGCGGAGCGAGACGAACGAGAGTGAAAGAGAAGGAAACGAGACGAAGGAGGGTGAAAGAGAGTGAAACGAGACGAAGGAGGGTGAAAGAGGGCGAAACGAGACGAAGGAGGGTGGAACAGAGCGAAACAAGACGAAGGAGGGGGAAAGAGAGCGAAACGAGATGAAGAAGGGTGAAAGAGAGCAAAACGAGACGAAGGAGTGTAAAACAGAGCGAAACGAGACGAAGGAGGATGAAAGAGAGCTAAACGAGATGATGGAGGGTCAAAGAGAGAGAAACGAGATGAAGGATGGTCAAAGATAGCGAAACGAGACGATGGAGGATGAAAGAGAACGAAACGAGACGAAGGTGGATGAAAGAGACCGAAACGAGGCGAAGGAGGGTGAAAGAGAGCGAAACAAGATGAAGGTGGGTGAAAGAGAGCGAAACAAGACAAAGGAGTGTGAAAGAGACCGAAACGAGACGAAGGAGGGTGAAAAAGAGCGAAACGAGATGAAGGTAGGTGAAAGTGAGCGAAACGAGACAAAGGAGGGTGAAAGAGAGCGAAACGAGACGATGGAGGGTGAAAGAGAGCGAAACAAGACGAAGGAGGGTGAAAGAGGGCGAAACGAGACAAAGGCGAGTGCAACAGAGCGAAACAAGTCGAAGGAGGGTGAAAGAGAGCGAAACGAGACGAAGGAGGGTGAAAGATATTGAAACGAGATGACGGAGGGTGAAAGAGAGCGAAACGAGACGAAGAAGGGTGAAAGAGAGCGAAACAAGACGAAGGAGGGTGAAAGAGGGCGAAACGAGACGAAGGCGGGTGCAACAGAGCGAAACAAGACGAAGGAGGGTGAAAGAGAGCGAAACGAGACGAAGGAGGGTGAAAGAGAGCGAAACGAGACGGTGGAGGGTGAAAGAGAGCGAAACGAGACAAAGGAGGGTGAAAGAGAGCGAAACAAGACGAAGGAGGGTGAAAGACAGCGAAACGAGAGGTAAGAAGGTGAAAGACAGCGAAACGAGATAAAGGAGGGTGAAAGAGAGCGAAACGAGACGAAGGAGGGTGAAAGAGAGCGAAACGAGACGAAGGAGGGTGAAGAGAGCGGAAGGAGTCGAAGGAAGGTGAAAGAGAGCGGAGTGAGACGAAGGATGGTGAAAGAGAACGAAACGAGACGAAGGAGGGTGAAAGAGCGTGAAACGAGACGAAGGAGGGTGAAAGAGGGGGAAACGAGACAAAGGCAGGTGGAACAGAGCGAAAAAGACGAAGGAGGGTGAAAGAGAGCGAAACGAGACGAAGAAGGGTGAAAGAGAGCAAAAGAAGACGAAGGAGTGTAAAACAGAGCGAAACGAGACGAAGGAGGATGAAAGAGAGCTATTCGAGACGAAGGAGGGTGAAAGAGCGCGAAACGAGACGGTGGAGGGTGAAAGGGAGCGAAACGAGATGAAGGAGGGTGAAAGAGAGCGAAACAAGACGAAGGAGGGTGAAAGACAGCGAAACGAGATGAAGAAGGGTGAAAGAGAGCAAAAGAAGATGAAGGAGTGTAAAACAGAGCGAAACGAGACGAAGAAGGATGAAAGAGAGCTAAGCAAGACGAAGGAGGGTGAAAGAGCGCGAAACGAGATGAAGGAGGGTGAAAAAGAGCGAAACAAGACGAAGGAGGGTGAAAGAGAGCGAAACGAGTCGAAGGAGGGTGAGAGAGAGCAAAAGGAGTCGAAGGAGGGTGAAAGAGAGTGAAATGAGATAAAGGAGGGTGAAAGAGAGCGAAAGGAGTCGAAGGAGGGTGAAAGAGAGCGGAGCGAGACGAACGAGGGTGAAAGAGAAGGAAACGAGACGAAGGAGGGTGAAAGAGAGTGAAACGAGACGAAGGAGGGTGAAAGAGGGCGAAACGAGACGAAGGAGGGTGGAACAGAGCGAAACAAGACGAAGGAGGGGGAAAGAGAGCGAAACGAGATGAAGAAGGGTGAAAGAGAGCAAAACGAGACGAAGGAGGGTGAAAGAGCGCGAAACGAGATGAAGGAGGGTGAAAAAGAGCGAAACAAGACGAAGGAGGGTGAAAGAGAGCGAAACGAGTCGAAGGAGGGTGAAAGAGAGCGAAACGAGTCGAAGGAGGGTGAGAGAGAGCAAAAGGAGTCGAAGGAGGGTGAAAGAGAGTGAAATGAGATAAAGGAGGGTGAAAGAGAGCGAAAGGAGTCGAAGGAGGGTGAAAGAGAGTGGAACGAGACGAAGGAGGGTGAAAGAGACCGAAACGAGACGAAGGAGGGTGAAAGAGAGCGGAACGAGACGAAGGAGGGTGAAAGTGAGCGAAACGAGAAGAAGGAGGGTGAAAGAGAGCGAAATGAGACGAAGGAGGGTGAAAGAGAGCGAAACGAGATGAAGGAGGGTCAAAGAGAGCGAAACGAGACAAAGGAGGGTGAAAGAGAGCGAAACAAGAAGAAGGAGGGTGAAAGAGAGCGAAACGAGAGGAAGGAGGGTGAAAGAGAGCGAAACAAGATGAAGGAGGGTGAAAGAGAGCGAAACGAGACGGTGGAGGGTGAAAGAGAGCGAAACGAGATGAAGGAAGGGTGAAAGAGAGCGAAACAAGACAAGGAGGGTGAAAGACAGCGAAACGAGAGGTAAGAAGGTGAAAGACAGCGAAACGAGATGAAGGAGGGTGAAAGAGAGCGAAACGAGACGAAGGAGGGTGAAAGAGAGCGAAACGAGACGAAGGAGGGTGAAGAGAGCGAAAGGAGTCGAAGGAAGGTGAAAGAGAGCGGAGTGAGACGAAGGATGGTGAAAGAGAACGAAACGAGACGAAGGAGGGTGAAAGAGCGTGAAACGAGACGAAGGAGGGTGAAAGAGGGCAAAACGAGACAAAGGCAGGTGGAACAGAGCGAAACAAGACGAAGGAGGGTGAAAGAGAGCGAAACGAGACGAAGAAGGGTGAAAGAGAGCAAAAGAACACGAAGGAGTGTAAAACAGAGCGAAACGAGACGAAGGAGGATGAAAGAGAGATAAGCGAGACGAAGGAGGGTGAAAGAGCACAAAACGAGAGGGTGGAGGGTGAAAGGGAGCGAAACGAGATGAAGGAGGGTGAAAGAGAGCGAAACAAGACGAAGGAGGGTGAAAGACAGCGAAACGAGACGAAGAATGGTGAAAGAGAGCAAAAGAAGACGAAGGAGTGTAAAACAGAGCGAAACGAGACGAAGAAGGATGAAAGAGAGCTAAGCGAGACGAAGGAGGGTGAAAGAGCGCGAAACGAGATGAAGGAGGGTGAAAGAGAGCGAAACGAGTCGAAGGAGGGTGAGAGAGAGCGAAAGGAGTCGAAGGAGGGTGAAAGAGAGTGAAATGAGATAAAGGAGGGTGAAAGAGAGCGAAAGGAGTCGAAGGAGGGTCAAAGAGAGCGAAACGAGACAAAGGAGGGTGAAAGAGAGCGAAACGAGAAGAAGGAGGGTGAAAGAGAGTGGAACGAGACGAAGGAGGGTGAAAGAGAGCGAAACGAGATGAAGGAGGGTCAAAGAGAGCGAAACGAGCCAAGGAGGGTGAAAGAGAGCGAAACGAGAAGAAGGAGGGTGAAAGAGAGCGAAACGAGAGGAAGGAGGGTGAAAGAGAGCGAAACGAGATGAAGGAGGGGGAAAGAGAGCGAAAGGAGTCGAAGGAGGGTGAAAGAGAGCGGAGCGAGATGAAGGAGGGTGAAAGAGAACGAAACGAGACGAAGGAGGGTGTAAGAGAGTGAAACGAGACGAAGGAGGGTGAAAGAGGGCGAAACGAGACGAAGGCGGGTGGAACAGAGCGAAACAAGACGAAGGAGGGTGAAAGAGAGCGAAACGAGACGAAGAAGGGTGAAAGAGAGCAAAACGAGACGAAGGAGTGTAAAACAGAGCAAAACGAGATGAAGGAGGATGAAAGAGAGCTAAACGAGACGAAGGAGGGTCAAAGAGAGCGAAACGAGATGAAGGATGGTCAAAGATAGCGAAACGAGACGATGTAGGTTGAAAGACAACGAAACGAGAAGAAGGAGGATGAACGAGACCGAAACGAGGCGAAGGAGGGTGAAAGAGAGCGAAACAAGATGAAGGTGGGTGAAAGAGAGCGAAACAAGACAAAGGAGTGTGAAAGAGACCGAAACTAGACGAAGGATGGTGAAAGAGAGCGAAACGAGATGAAGGTAGGTGAAAGTGAGCGAAACGAGACGAAGGAGGGTGAAAGAGAGCGAAACGAGACGATGGAGGGTGAAAGAGAGTGAAACAAGACGAAGGAGGGTGAAAGAGGGGGAAACGAGACAAAGGCGAGTGCCACAGAGCGAAACAAGATGAAGGAAGGTGAAAGAGAGCGAAACGAGATGAAAGAGGGTGAAAGAGAGCAAAACAAGACGAAGGGGTGTGAAACAGAGCGAAACGAGACGAAGGAGGATGAAAGAGAGTGAAATGAGATAAAGGAGGGTGAAAGAGAGCGAACGGAGTCGAAGGAGGGTGAAAGAGAGTGGAAAGAGATGAAGGAGGGTGAAAGAGACCGAAACGAGACGAAGGAGGGTGAAACAGAGCGAAACGAGAAGAAGGAGGGTGAAAGAGAGCAAAACGAGACGAAGGAGGGTGAAAGAGAGCGAAACGAGATGAAGGAAGGTGAAAGAGAGCGAAACGAGATGAAGGAGGGTGAAAGAGAGCGAAACGAGACGAAGGAGGGTGAAAGAGAACGAAACGAGATGAAGGAGGGTGAAAGAGAGCGAAACGAGACGAAGGAGGGTGAAAGAGAGCGAAACAAGACGAAGGAGGGTGAAAGGGAGCGAAAGGAGTCGAAGGAGGGTGAAAGAGAGCGGAGCGAGACGAAGGAGGGTGAAAGAGAACGAAACGAGACGAAGGAGGGTGAAAGAGAGTGAAACGAGACGAAGGAGGGTGAAAGAGGGCGAAACGAGACGAAGGCGGGTGGAACAGAGCGAAACAAGACGAAGGAGGGTGGAAGAGAGCGAAACGAGATGAAGAAGGGTGAAAGAGAGCAAAACGAGACGAAGGAGTGTGAAACAGAGCGAAACGAGATGAAGGAGGATGAAAGAGAGCTAAACGAGACGAAGAAGGGTCAAAGAGAGCGAAACGAGACGAAAGACGGTAAAAGAGAGCGAAATGAGACGGTGGAGGGTGAAAGAGAGCGAAACGAGACGAAGGAGGGTGACAGAGAGCGAAACAAGACGATGGAGGGTGAAAGAGAGCGAAAGGAGACGAAGGAGGCTGAAAGAGAGTGAAATGAGATAAAGGAGGGTGAAAGAGAGCGAAACGAGAAGAAGGAGGGTGAAAGAGAGCGAAACGAGACGAAGAAGGGTGAAAGAGAGCAAAACAAGACGAAGGAGTGTAAAACAGAGTGAAACGAGACGAAGGAGGATGAAAGAGAGCTAAACGAGACGAAGGAGGGTGAAAGAGAGCGAAACGAGACGGTGGAGGGTGAAAGAGAGCGAAACGAGACGAAGGAGGGTGAAAGAGAGCGAAACAAGACGAAGGAAGGTGAAAGACAGCGAAACGAGAGGAAGGAAGGTGAAAGAGAGCGAAACGAGATGATGGAGGGTGAAAGTGAGCGAAACGAGACGAAGGAGGGTGAAAGAGAGCGAAACGAGACGAAGGAGGGAGAAAGAGAGCGAAAGGAGGGTGAAAGAGAGCGGAGCGAGATGAACGAGGGTGAAAGAGAACGAAACGAGACGAAGGAGGGTGAAAGAGAGTGAAACGAGACGAAGGAGGGTGAAAGAGGGCGAAACGAGACGAAGGAGGGTGGAACAGAGCGAAACAAGACGGTGGAGGGTGAAAGAGAGCGAAACGAGACAGAGAAGGGTGAAAGAGAGCAAAACGAGACGAAGGAGTGTAAAAAAGAGCGAAACGAGACGAAGGAGGGTGAAAGAGAGCTAAACGAGACGAAGGAGGGTCAAAGAGAGAGAAACGAGATGAAGGATGGTCAAAGATAGCGATACGAGACGATGGAGGATGAAAGAGAACGAAACGAGACGAAGGTGGATGAAAGAGACCGAAACGAGGCGAAGGAGGGTGAAAGGGAGCGAAACAAGATGAAGGTGGGTGAAAGAGAGCGAAACAAGACAAAGGAGTGTGAAAGAGACCGAAACGAGACGAAGGAGGGTGAAAAAGAGCGAAACGAGATGAAGGTAGGTGAAAGTGAGCGAAACGAGACGAAGGAGGGTGAAAGAGAGCGAAACGAGACGATGGAGGGTGAAAGAGAGCGAAACAAGACGAAGGAGGGTTAAAGAGGGCGAAACGAGACAAAGGCGAGTGCAACAGAGCGAAACAAGACGAAGGAGGGTGAAAGAGAGCGAAACGAGACGAAGGAGGGTGAAAGAGATTGAAACGAGATGAAGGAGGGTGAAAGAGAGCAAAACGAGACGAAGAAGGGTGAAAGAGAGCGAAACAAGACGAAGGAGGGTGAAAGAGGGCGAAACGAGACGAAGGCGGGTGAAACAGAGCGAAACAAGACGAAGGAGGGTGAAAGACAGCGAAACGAGAGGAAAGAAGGTGAAAGACAGCGAAACGAGATGAAGGTGGGTGAAAGAGAGCGAAACGAGACGAAGAAGGGTGAAAGAGAGCAAAACGAGACGAAGGAGTGTAAAACAGAGCGAATCGAGACGAAGGAGGGTGAAAGAGAGCTAAACGAGACGAAGGAGGGTCAAAGAGAGAGAAACGAGATGAAGGATGGTCAAAGATAGCGAAACGAGACGATGGACGATGAAAGAGAACGAAACAAGACGAAGGTGGATGAAAGAGACCGAAACGAGGCGAAGGAGGGTGAAAGAGAGCGAAACAAGATGAAGGTGGGTGAAAGAGAGCGAAAAAAGACAAAGGAGTGTGAAAGAGACCGAAACAAGACGAAGGAGGGTGAAAAAGAGCGAAACGAGATGAAAGTAGGTGAAAGTGAGCGAAACGAGACGAAGGAGGGTGAAAGAGAGCGAAACGAGACGATGGAGGGTGAAAGAGAGCGAAACAAGACGAAGGAGGGTGAAAGAGGGCGAAACGAGACAAAGGCGAGTGCAACAGAGCGAAACAAGACGAAGGAGGGTGAAAGAGAGCGAAACGAGACGAAGGAGGGTGAAAGAGATTGAAACGAGATGAAGGAGGGTGAAAGAGAGCGAAACGAGACGAAGAAGGGTGAAAGAGAGCGAAACAAGACGAAGGAGGGTGAAAGAGGGCGAAACGAGACGAAGGCGGGTGAAACAGAGCGAAACAAGACGAAGGAGGGTGAAAGAGAGCGAAACGAGACGAAGGAGGGTGAAAGAGAGCGAAACGAGACGGTGGAGGGTGAAAGAGAGCGAAACGAGACGAAGGAGGGTGAAAGAGAGCGAAACAAGACGAAGGAGGGTGAAAGACAGCGAAACGAGAGGAAAGAAGGTGAAAGACAGCGAAACGAGATGAAGGAGGGTGAAAGAGAGCGAAACGAGACGAAGGAGGGTGAAAGAGAGCTAAACGAGACGAAGGAGGGTGAAAGAGAGCGAAAGGAGTCGAAGGAAGGTGAAAGAGAGCGGAGTGAGACGAAGGAGGGTGAAAGAGAACGAAACGAGACGAAGGAGGGTGAAAGAGCGTGAAACGAGACGAAGGAGGGTGAAAGAGGGCGAAACGAGACGAAGGCAGGTGGAACAGAGCGAAACAAGACGAAGGAGGGTGAAAGAGAGCGAAACGAGACGGTGGAGGGTGAAAGAGAGCGAAACGAGATGAAGGAGGGTGAAAGAGAGCGAAACAAGACGAAGGAAGGTGAAAGACAGCGAAACGAGAGGAAGGAAGGTGAAAGAGAGCGAAACGAGATGAAGGAGGGTGAAAGTGAGCGAAACGAGACGAAGGAGGGTGAAAGAGAGCGAAACGAGACAAAGGAGGGAGAAAGAGAGCGAAAGGAGTCGAAGGAGGGTGAAAGAGAGCGGAGCGAGTCGAACGAGGGTGAAAGAGAAGGAAACGAGACGAAGGAGGGTGAAAGAGAGTGAAACGAGACGAATGAGGGTGAAAGAGGGCGAAACGAGACGAAGGAGGGTGGAACAGAGCGAAACAAGACGAAGGAGGGGGAAAGAGAGCGAAACGAGATGAAGAAGGGTGAAAGAGAGCAAAACGAGACGAAGGAGTGTAAAACAGAGCGAAACGAGACGAAGGAGGATGAAAGAGAGCTAAACGAGATGAAGGAGGGTCAAAGAGAGAGAAACGAGATGAAGGATGGTCAAAGATAGCGAAACGAGACGATGGAGGATGAAACAGAACGAAACGAGACGAAGGTGGATGAAAGAGACCGAAACGAGGCGAAGGAGGGTGAAAGAGAGCGAAACAAGATGAAGGTGGGTGAAAGAGAGTGAAACAAGACAAAGGAGTGTGAAAGAGACCGAAACGAGACGAAGGAGGGTGAAAAAGAGCGAAACGAGATGAAGGTAGGTGAAAGTGAGCGAAACGAGACGAAGGAGGGTGAAAGAGAGCGAAACGAGACGATGGAGGGTGAAAGAGAGCGAAACAAGACGAAGGAGGGTGAAAGAGGGCGAAACGAGACAAAGGCGAGTGCAACAGAGCGAAACAAGACGAAGGAGGGTGAAAGAGAGCGAAACGAGACGAAGGAGGGTGAAAGATATTGAAACGAGATGACGGAAGGTGAAAGAGAGCGAAACGAGAGGTAAGAAGGTGAAAGACAGCAAAACGAGATGAAGGAGGGTGAAAGAGAGCGAAACAAGACGAAGGAGGGTGAAAGAGAGCGAAACGAGACGAAGGAGGGTGAAAGAGAGCGAAACGAGACGGTGGAGGGTGAAAGAGAGCGAAACGAGACGAAGGAGGGTGAAAGAGAGCGAAACAAGACGAAGGAGGGTGAAAGACAGCGAAACGAGAGGTAAGAAGGTGAAAGACAGCGAAACGAGATGAAGGAGGGTGAAAGAGAGCGAAACGAGACGAAGGAGGGTGAAAGAGAGCGAAACGAGACGAAGGAGGGTGAAGAGAGCGAAAGGAGTCGAAGGAAGGTGAAAGAGAGCGGAGTGAGACGAAGGATGGTGAAAGAGAACGAAACGAGACGAAGGAGGGTGAAAGAGCGTGAAACGAGACGAAGGAGGGTGACAGAGGGGGAAACGAGACAAAGGCAGGTGGAACAGAGCGAAACAAGACGAAGGAGGGTGAAAGAGAGCGAAACGAGACGAAGAAGGGTGAAAGAGAGCAAAAGAAGACGAAGGAGTGTAAAACAGAGCGAAACGAGACGAAGGAGGATGAAAGAGAGCTAATCGAGACGAAGGAGGGTGAAAGAGCGCGAAACGAGACGGTGGAGGGTGAAAGGGAGCGAAACGAGATGAAGGAGGGTGAAAGAGAGCGCAACAAGACGAAGGCGGGTGAAAGACAGCGAAACGAGACGAAGAAGGGTGAAAGAGAGCTAAGCGAGACGAAGGAGGGTGAAAGAGCGCGAAACGAGATGAAGAAGGGTGAAAAAGAGCGAAACAAGACGAAGGAGGGTGAAAGAGAGCGAAACGAGTCGAAGGAGGGTGAGAGAGAGCAAAAGGAGTCGAAGGAGGGTGAAAGAGAGTGAAATGTGATAAAGGAGGGTGAAAGAGAGCGAAAGGAGTCGAAGGAGGGTGAAAGAGAGTGGAACGAGACGAAGGAGGGTGAAAGAGACCGAAACGAGACGAAGGAGGGTGAAAGAGAGCGGAACGAGACGAAGGAGGGTGAAAGTGAGCGAAACGAGAAGAAGGAGGGTGAAAGAGAGCGAAATGAGACGAAGGAGGGTGAAAGGGAGCGAAACGAGATGAAGAAGGGTCAAAGAGAGCGAAACGAGACAAAGGAGGGTGAAAGAGAGTGAAACGAGAAGAAGGAGGGTGAAAGAGAGCGAAACGAGAGGAAGGAGGGTGAAAGAGAGCGAAACGAGATGAAGGAGGGTGAAAGAGAGCGAAACGAGACGGTGGAGGGTGAAAGAGAGCGAAACGAGACGAAGGAGGGTGAAAGAGAGCGAAACAAGACGAAGGAGGGTGAAAGACAGCGAAACGAGAGGGAAGAAGGTGAAAGACAGCGAAACGAGATGAAGGAGGGTGAAAGAGAGCGAAACGAGACGAAGGAGGGTGAAAGAGAGCGAAACGAGACGAAGGAGGGTGAAGAGAGCGAAAGGAGTCGAAGGAAGGTGAAAGAGAGCGGAGTGAGACGAAGGATGGTGAAAGAGAACGAAACGAGACGAAGGAGGGTGAAAGAGCGTGAAACGAGACGAAGGAGGGTGAAAGAGGGCGAAACGAGACAAAGGCAGGTGGAACAGAGCGAAACAAGACGAAGGAGGGTGAAAGAGAGCGAAACGAGACGAAGAAGGGTGAAAGAGAGCAAAAGAAGACGAAGGAGTGTAAAACAGAGCGAAACGAGACGAAGGAGGATGAAAGAGAGCTAAGCGTGACGAAGGAGGGTGAAAGAGCACGAAACGAGACGGTGGAGGGTGAAAGGGAGCGAAACGAGATGAAGGAGGGTGAAAGAGAGCGAAACAAGACGAAGGAGGGTGAAAGACAGCGAAACGAGACGAAGAATGGTGAAAGAGAGCAAAAGAAGACGAAGGAGTGTAAAACAGAGCGAAACGAGACGAAGAAGAATGAAAGAGAGCTAAGCGAGACGAAGGAGGGTGAAAGAGCGCGAAACGAGATGAAGGAGGGTGAAAAAGAGCGAAACAAGACGAAGGAGGGTGAAAGAGAGCGAAACGAGTCGAAGGAGGGTGAGAGAGAGCGAAAGGAGTCGAAGGAGGGTGAAAGAGAGTGAAATGAGATAAAGGAGGGTGAAAGAGAGCGAAAGGAGTCGAAGGAGGGTGAAAGAGAGTGGAACGAGACGAAGGAGGGTGAAAGAGACCGAAACGAGACGAAGGAGGGTGAAAGAGAGCGGAACGAGACGAAGGAGGGTGAAAGTGAGCGAAACGAGAAGAAGGAGGGTGAAAGAGAGCGAAATGAGACGAAGGAGGGTGAAAGAGAGCGAAACGAGATGAAGGAGGGTCAAAGAGAGCGAAACGAGACAAAGGAGGGTGAAAGAGAGCGAAACGAGAAGAAGGAGGGTGAAAGAGAGCGAAACGAGAGGAAGGAGGGTGAAAGAGAGCGAAACGAGATGAAGGAGGGTGAAAGAGAGCGAAACGAGACGAAGGAGGGGGAAAGAGAGCGAAAGGAGTCGAAGGAGGGTGAAAGAGAGCGGAGCGAGATGAAGGAGGGTGAAAGAGAACGAAACGAGACGAAGGAGGGTGTAAGAGAGTGAAACGAGACGAAGGAGGGTGAAAGAGGGCGAAACGAGACGAAGGCGGGTGGAACAGAGCGAAACAAGATGAAGGATGGTGAAAGAGAGCGAAACGAGACGAAGAAGGGTGAAAGAGAGCAAAACGAGACGAAGGAGTGTAAAACAGAGCAAAACGAGATGAAGGAGGATGAAAGAGAGCTAAACGAGATGAAGGAGGGTCAAAGACAGCGAAACGAGATGAAGGATGGTCAAAGATAGCGAAACGAGACGATGGAGGGTGAAAGAGAACGAAACGAGACGAAGGAGGATGAATGAGACCGAAACGAGGCGAAGGAGGGTGAAAGAGAGCGAAACAAGATGAAGGTGGGTGAAAGAGAGCGAAACAAGACGAAGGAGTGTGAAAGAGACCGAAACTAGACGAAGGATGGTGAAAGAGAGCGAAACGAGATGAAGGTAGGTGAAAGTGAGCGAAACGAGACGAAGGAGGGTGAAAGAGAGCGAAACGAGACGATGGAGGGTGAAAGAGAGCGAAACAAGACGAAGGAGGGTGAAAGAGGGCGAAACGAGACAAAGGTGAGTGCCACAGAGCGAAACAAGACGAAGGAGGGTGAAAGAGAGCGAAACGAGATGAAAGAGGGTGAAAGAGAGCAAAACAAGACGAAGGAGGGTGAAAGAGATCCGAAACGAGAAGAAGGAGGGTGAAAGAGAGCGAAACGAGACGAAGAAGGGTGAAAGAGAGCAAAACAAGACGAAGGAGTGTAAAACAGAGTGAAACGAGACGAAGGAGGATGAAAGAGAGCTAAACGAGACGAAGGAGGGTGAAAGAGAGCGAAACGAGACGGTGGAGGGGGAAAGAGAGCAAAACGAGACGAAGGAGGGTGAAAGAGAGCGAAACAAGACGAAGGAAGGTGAAAGACAGCGAAACGAGAGGAAGGAAGGTGAAAGAGAGCGAAACGAGATGATGGAGTGTGAAAGTGAGCGAAACGAGACGAAGGAGGGTGAAAGAGAGCGAAACGAGACGAAGGAGGGAGAAAGAGAGCAAAAGGAGGGTGAAAGAGAGCGGAGCGAGACGAACGAGGGTGAAAGAGAACAAAACGAGACGAAGGAGGGTGAAAGAGAGTGAAACGAGATGAAGGAGGGTGAAAGAGGGCGAAACGAGACGAAGGAGGGTGGAACAGAGCAAAACAAGACGGTGGAGGGTGAAAGAGAGCGAAACGAGACAAAGAAGGGTGAAAGAGAGCAAAACGAGACGAAGGAGTGTAAAACAGAGCGAAACGAGACGAAGGAGGGTGAAAGAGAGCTAAACGAGACGAAGGAGGGTGAAAGAGGGCGAAACGAGACGAAGGCGGGTGGAACAGAGCGAAACAAGATGAAGGATGGTGGAAGAGAGCGAAACGAGACGAAGAAGGGTGAAAGAGAGCAAAACGAGACGAAGGAGTGTAAAACAGAGCAAAACGAGATGAAGGAGGATGAAAGAGAGCTAAACGAGATGAAGGAGGGTCAAAGACAGCGAAACGAGATGAAGGATGGTCAAAGATAGCGAAACGAGACGATGGAGGGTGAAAGAGAACGAAACGAGACGAAGGAGGATGAATGAGACCGAAACGAGGCGAAGGAGGGTGAAAGAGAGCGAAACAAGATGAAGGTGGGTGAAAGAGAGCGAAACAAGACGAAGGAGTGTGAAAGAGACCGAAACTAGACGAAGGATGGTGAAAGAGAGCGAAACGAGATGAAGGTAGGTGAAAGTGAGCGAAACGAGACGAAGGAGGGTGAAAGAGAGCGAAACGAGACGATGGAGGGTGAAAAAGAGCGAAACAAGACGAAGGAGGGTGAAAGAGGGCGAAACGAGACAAAGGTGAGTGCCACAGAGCGAAACAAGACGAAGGAGGGTGAAAGAGAGCGAAACGAGATGAAAGAGGGTGAAAGAGAGCAAAACAAGACGAAGGAGGGTGAAAGAGATCCGAAACGAGAAGAAGGAGGGTGAAAGAGAGCGAAACGAGACGAAGAAGGGTGAAAGAGAGCAAAACAAGACGAAGGAGTGTAAAACAGAGTGAAACGAGACGAAGGAGGATGAAAGAGAGCTAAACGAGACGAAGGAGGGTGAAAGAGAGCGAAACGAGACGGTGGAGGGGGAAAGAGAGCAAAACGAGACGAAGGAGGGTGAAAGAGAGCGAAACAAGACGAAGGAAGGTGAAAGACAGCGAAACGAGAGGAAGGAAGGTGAAAGAGAGCGAAACGAGATGATGGAGTGTGAAAGTGAGCGAAACGAGACGAAGGAGGGTGAAAGAGAGCGAAACGAGACGAAGGAGGGAGAAAGAGAGCAAAAGGAGGGTGAAAGAGAGCGGAGCGAGACGAACGAGGGTGAAAGAGAACAAAACGAGACGAAGGAGGGTGAAAGAGAGTGAAACGAGATGAAGGAGGGTGAAAGAGGGCGAAACGAGACGAAGGAGGGTGGAACAGAGCGAAACAAGACGGTGGAGGGTGAAAGAGAGCGAAACGAGACAAAGAAGGGTGAAAGAGAGCAAAACGAGACGAAGGAGTGTAAAACAGAGCAAACGAGACGAAGGAGGGTGAAAGAGAGCTAAACGAGACGAAGGAGGGTCAAAGAGAGAGAAACGAGATGAAGGATGGTCAAAGATAGCGAAACGAGACGATGGAGGATG
Organism: Scyliorhinus torazame; assembly: GCF_047496885.1. Taxonomy (NCBI): domain Eukaryota; kingdom Metazoa; phylum Chordata; class Chondrichthyes; order Carcharhiniformes; family Scyliorhinidae; genus Scyliorhinus; species Scyliorhinus torazame. The sequence continues at coordinate 4,843 of NW_027308570.1, read as the reverse complement.
AAAGAGAACGAAACGAGACGAAGGTGGATGAAAGAGACCGAAACGAGGCGAAGGAGGGTGAAAGAGAGCGAAACAAGATGAAGGTGGGTGAAAGAGAGCGAAACAAGACAAAGGAGTGTGAAAGAGACCGAAACGAGACGAAGGAGGGTGAAAAAGAGCGAAACGAGATGAAGGTAGGTGAAAGTGAGCGAAACGAGACGAAGGAGGGTGAAAGAGAGCGAAACGAGACGATGGAGGGTGAAAGAGAGCGAAACAAGATGAAGGAGGGTGAAAGAGGGCGAAACGAGACAAAGGCGAGTGCAACAGAGCGAAACAAGACGAAGGAGGGTGAAAGAGAGCGAAACGAGACGAAGGAGGGTGAAAGAGATTGAAACGAGATGAAGGAGGGTGAAAGAGAGCAAAACGAGACGAAGAAGGGTGAAAGAGAGCGAAACAAGACGAAGGAGGGTGAAAGAGGGCGAAACGAGACGAAGGCGGGTGAAACAGAGCGAAACAAGACGAAGGAGGGTGAAAGAGAGCGAAACGAGATGAAGGAGGGTGAAAGACAGCGAAACGAGACGGTGGAGGGTGAAAGAGAGCGAAACGAGATGAAGGAGGGTGAAAGAGAGCGAAACAAGACGAAGGAGGGTGAAAGACAGCGAAACGAGAGGAAAGAAGGTGAAAGACAGCGAAACGAGATGAAGGAGGGTGAAAGAGGCCGAAACGAGATGAAGGCGGGTGAAACAGAGCGAAACAAGACGAAGGAGGGTGAAAGAGAGCGAAACGAGACGAAGGAGGGTGAAAGAGAGCGAAACGAGACAGTGGAGGGTGAAAGAGAGCGAAACGAGACGAAGGAGGGTGAAAGAGAGCGAAACAAGACGAAGGAGGGTGAAAGACAGCGAACCGAGACGAAAGAAGGTGAAAGACAGCGAAACGAGATGAAGGAGGGTGAAAGAGAGCGAAACGAGACGAAGGAGGGTGAAAGAGAGCGAAACGAGACGAAGGAGGGTGAAAGAGAGCGAAAGGAGTCGAAGGAAGGTGAAAGAGAGCGGAGTGAGACGAAGGAGGGTGAAAGAGAACGAAACGAGACGAAGGAGGGTGAAAGAGCGTGAAACGAGACGAAGGAGGGTGAAAGAGGGCGAAACGAGACGAAGGCAGGTGGAACAGAGCGAAACAAGACGAAGGAGGGTGAAAGAGAGCGAAACGAGACGAAGGAGTGTGAAAGAGAGCGAAACGAGACAGTGGAGGGTGAAAGAGAGCGAAACGAGACGAAGGAGGGTGAAAGAGAGCGAAACAAGACGAAGGAGGGTGAAAGACAGCGAACCGAGACGAAAGAAGGTGAAAGACAGCGAAACGAGATGAAGGAGGGTGAAAGAGAGCGAAACGAGACGAAGGAGGGTGAAAGAGAGCGAAACGAGACGAAGGAGGGTGAAAGAGAGCGAAAGGAGTCGAAGGAAGGTGAAAGAGAGCGGAGTGAGACGAAGGAGGGTGAAAGAGAACGAAACGAGACGAAGGAGGGTGAAAGAGCGTGAAACGAGACGAAGGAGGGTGAAAGAGGGCGAAACGAGACGAAGGCAGGTGGAACAGAGCGAAACAAGACGAAGGAGGGTGAAAGAGAGCGAAACGAGACGGTGGAGGGTGAAAGAGAGCGAAACGAGACGAAGGAGGGTGAAAGAGAGCGAAACAAGACGAAGGAAGGTGAAAGACAGCGAAACGAGAGGAAGGAAGGTGAAAGAGAGCAAAACGAGATGAAGGAGGGTGAAAGTGAGCGAAACGAGACGAAGGAGGGTGAAAGAGACCGAAACGAGACAAAGGAGGGAGAAAGAGAGCGAAAGGAGTCGAAGGAGGGTGAAAGAGAGCGGAGCGAGACGAACGAGGGTGAAAGAGAACGAAACGAGACGAAGGAGGGTGAAAGAGAGTGAAACGAGACGAAGGAGGGTGAAAGAGGGCGAAACGAGACGAAGGAGGGTGGAACAGAGCGAAACAAGACGGTGGAGGGTGAAAGAGAGCGAAACGAGACAAAGAAGGGTGAAAGAGAGCAAAACGAGACGAAGGAGTGTAAAACAGAGCGAAACGAGACGAAGGAGGGTGAAAGAGAGCTAAACGAGATGAAGGAGGGTCAAAGAGAGAGAAACGAGATGAAGGATGGTCAAAGATAGCGAAACGAGACGATGGAGGATGAAAGAGAACGAAACGAGACGAAGGTGGATGAAAGAGACCGAAACGAGGCGAAGGAGGGTGAAAGAGAGCGAAACAAGATGAAGGTGGGTGAAAGAGAGCGAAACAAGACAAAGGAGTGTGAAAGAGACCGAAACGAGACGAAGGAGGGTGAAAAAGAGCGAAACGAGATGAAGGTAGGTGAAAGTGAGCGAAACGAGACGAAGGAAGGTGAAAGAGAGCGAAACGAGATGAAGGAGGGTGAAAGTGAGCGAAACGAGACGAAGGAGGGTGAAAGAGACCGAAACGAGACAAAGGAGGGAGAAAGAGAGCGAAAGGAGTCGAAGGAGGGTGAAAGAGAGCGGAGCGAGACGAACGAGGGTGAAAGAGAACGAAACGAGACGAAGGAGGGTGAAAGAGAGTGAAACGAGACGAAGGAGGGTGAAAGAGATTGAAACGAGATGAAGGAGGGTGAAAGAGAGCAAAACGAGACGAAGAAGGGTGAAACAGAGCGAAACAAGACGAAGGAGGGTGAAAGAGGGCGAAACGAGACGAAGGCGGGTGAAACAGAGCGAAACAAGACGAAGGAGGGTGAAAGACAGCGAAACGAGAGGAAAGAAGGTGAAAGACAGCGAAACGAGATGAAGGAGGGTGAAAGAGAGCGAAACGAGACGAAGAAGGGTGAAAGAGAGCAAAACGAGACGAAGGAGTGTAAAACAGAGCGAAACGAGACGAAGGAGGGTGAAAGAGAGCTAAACGAGACGAAGGAGGGTCAAAGAGAGAGAAACGAGATGAAGGATGGTCAAAGATAGCGAAACGAGACGATGGAGGATGAAAGAGAACGAAACAAGACGAAGGTGGTTGAAAGAGACCGATACGAGGCGAAGGAGGGTGAAAGAGAGCGAAACAAGACAAAGGAGTGTGAAAGAGACCGAAACGAGACGAAGGAGGGTGAAAAAGAGCGAAACGAGATGAAGGTAGGTGAAAGTGAGCGAAACGAGACGAAGGAGGGTGAAAGAGAGCGAAACGAGACGATGGAGGGTGAAAGAGAGCGAAACAAGACGAAGGAGGGTGAAAGAGGGCGAAACGAGACAAAGGCGAGTGCAACAGAGCGAAACAAGACGAAGGAGGGTGAAAGAGTGCGAAACGAGACGAAGGAGGGTGAAAGAGATTGAAACGAGATGAAGGAGGGTGAAAGAGAGCGAAACGAGACGAAGAAGGGTGAAAGAGAGCGAAACAAGACGAAGGAGGGTGAAAGAGGGCGAAACGAGACGAAGGCGGGTGAAACAGAGCGAAACAAGACGAAGGAGGGTGAAAGAGAGCGAAACGAGACGAAGGAGGGTGAAAGAGAGCGAAACGAGACAGTGGAGGGTGAAAGAGAGCGAAACGAGACGAAGGAGGGTGAAAGAGAGCGAAACAAGACGAAGGAGGGTGAAAGACAGCGAAACGAGAGGAAAGAAGGTGAAAGACAGCGAAACGAGATGAAGGAGGGTGAAAGAGAGCGAAACGAGATGAAGGAGGGTGAAAGAGAGCGAAACGAGACGAAGGAGGGTGAAAGAGAGCGAAAGGAGTCGAAGGAAGGTGAAACAGAGCGGAGTGAGACGAAGGAGGGTGAAAGAGAACGAAACGAGACGAAGGAGGGTGAAAGAGCGTGAAACGAGACGAAGGAGGGTGAAAGAGGGCGAAACGAGACGAAGGCAGGTGGAACAGAGCGAAAGAAGACGAAGGAGGGTGAAAGAGAGCGAAACGAGACGGTGGAGGGTGAAAGAGAGCGAAACGAGACGAAGGAGGGTGAAAGAGAGCGAAACAAGACGAAGGAAGGTGAAAGACAGCGAAACGAGAGGAAGGAAGGTGAAAGGGAGCGAAACGAGATGAAGGAGGGTGAAAGTGAGCGAAACGAGACGAAGGAGGGTGAAAGAGAGCGAAACGAGACAAAGGAGGGAGAAAGAGAGCGAAAGGAGTCGAAGGAGGGTGAAAGAGAGCGGAGCGAGACGAACAAGGGTGAAAGAGAACGAAACGAGACGAAGGAGGGTGAAAGAGAGTGAAACGAGACGAAGGAGGGTGAAAGAGGGCGAAACGAGACGAAGGAGGGTGGAACAGAGCGAAACAAGACGAAGGAGGGGGAAAGAGAGCGAAACGAGATGAAGAAGGGTGAAAGAGAGCAAAACGAGACGAAGGAGTGTAAAACAGAGCGAAACGAGACGAAGGAGGGTGAAGGAGAGCTAAACGAGACGAAGGAGGGTCAAAGAGAGAGAAACGAGATGAAGGATGGTCAAAGATAGCGAAACGAGACGATGGAGGATGAAAGAGAACGAAACGAGACGAAGGTGGATGAAAGAGACCGAAACGAGGCGAAGGAGGGTGAAAGAGAGCGAAACAAGATGAAGGTGGGTGAAAGAGAGCGAAACAAGACATAGGAGTGTGAAAGAGACCGAAACGAGACGAAGGAGGGTGAAAAAGAGCGAAACGAGATGAAGGTAGGTGAAAGTGAGCGAAACGAGACGAAGGAGGGTGAAAGAGAGCGAAACGAGACGATGGAGGGTGAAAGAGAGCGAAACAAAACGAAGGAGGGTGAAAGAGGGCGAAACGAGACAAAGGCGAGTGCAACAGAGCGAAACAAGATGAAGGAGGGTGAAAGAGAGCGAAACGAGACGAAGGAGGGTGAAAGAGATTGAAACGAGATGAAGGAGGGTGAAAGAGAGCAAAA
>NW_027308569.1:82500-93008 GCF_047496885.1 Scyliorhinus torazame | reverse complement strand
AAATATGACACGGTCATCCTCAAAATGGACCAGCACTTTCAAACTGAAGTAAACGAAACTTTCGAAAGATACATCTTTCAGCAACGCCTGCAAGGTAAGGAGGAGCTTTTTCAACCCTTTTTGACGCACCTCCGGATTCTAGCGCAGTCCTGCGGTTACGGCACCACCACAGAGTCCATGATCAGGGACCAGATTGTTTTTGGCGTTGCCTCTAGTGGCCTACGCCAGCAGCTTCTTAAAATAAAGAGCCTCACCTTAGCGTCTGCTGTGGAAGCCTGTGTCCTCCATGAAAATGCGACCTGCCGTTTTGCCCGATTCCAGGCGTCCGAGTTGGCACGGAGGGGGTCCCCAGCCGTCGAATCGGCAAGCCAGGCCGCCCACGACGTTGAACGCATCCAGGCCGTCGATTTCTTCCCGCCCCACGGCCCGGACGACAGCGGCCGCTTCCCGCGCTTTTTCGCGGTCTCCCCGCGCAGGTGCGCGCCAAAAATAACGGCCACAACGAGGGACGCACTGCGCAGGCGCGCCCACCGCAAGATCGCACTGCGCATGCGCAGTGGCGCAACGAACGCCGTGACGTCATGACGTGCAGCAAGTGTGGAGGTCTACACTTAAAAGGGCAATGTCCTGCAAAATACCAACAGTGCAACAGATGTGCCATGATAGGCCACTACGCAGCCCGCTGTCGTGCGGCTCAACCCATGGATCCGGCGCATCCTCGACAACCTCGCACACGAGTCAGGACCGTCCAGCCCACGCATCAAGACTTCCAGTTAAGTGATGCAGATGACCAGGATGACTTCAGAGTTGCCGTCATTGATGTCAACAAGGTCAATGCCATCAATCCAGACGATGAGTGGTGTGCCACCCTGACGGTCAACCGATCGCGCGTCGCCTTCCGTCTGGACACCGGCGCATCCGCCAACCTGATTGCTTACTCTGCAGTCCAGGCCATGAAGGTCAAACCACTCATCACACCATCCCGGCTTAAGATGGTTGACTATAACGGGAACGTTATCCCGTCCGTAGGATCTTGCCAGCTACAGGTGACTCACAAGGGGTACACGGCCACACTCCCCTTCGAAGTTGTGGGCTCATCAAAGGACTCGTTACTGGGCGCACAAGCGTGTAAGGTCCTTCACCTGGTACAGCGCATCATGTCTCTCTCTCCAGATGAGATATCCGACTTCCCGGATGCTGAGTTCCACGCGAATCTCCATTCCCTCCTCGCTCACAACCAGGAGGTTTTTGAAGGCATGGGGGACATTGCCACACACGTACAAGATTCGACTCAGACCGGACGCCATCCCTGTCGTTCACGCACCTCGCAGGGTTCCTGCGCCTCTCAAAGACCGCCTCAAGGCACAACTGCAGATTCTTCAGGACCAAGGGGTCCTATCCAAGGTCACGGAGCCCACGCCATGGGTCAGCTCCATGGTCTGTGTAAAGAAGCCCTCTGGCGAGCTCCGTATATGTATAGATCCAAAAGATCTGAACAACAACATCATGCGGGAACACTATCCCATCCCAAAACGAGAAGACCTCACCAGCGAGATGGCGCGAGCCAACATATTCACTAAATTGGATGCGTCCAAAGGATTCTGGCAGATCCAACTGGACCCGGCCAGCCGAAGACTATGCACATTCAACACCCCTTTTGGCAGATTCTGCTACAACCGGATGCCATTCGGCATCATTTCGGCATCTGAAGTATTCCACCGCATTATGGAGCAGATGATGGAAGGCATCGAAGGGGTACGTGTATATGTGGACGATATCATCATTTGGTCCACCACTCCGCAGGAACACATGCATCGTCTTCGACGTGTCTTCACCCGCATACGGCAAAATGGCCTGCGTCTCAACCGTGCGAAGTGTGCTTTCGGCCAGACGGAGCTGAAATTCCTCGGGGACCACATCTCAAGGTCCGGGGTCCGTCCCGATGCAGACAAGGTTAGCGCCATCACAGCCATGCCACGACCGGCTGACAAGAAGGCTGTCTTAAGATTCCTGGGCATGTCAACTTCCTTGGGAAGTTCATTCCCAACCTGGCTTCTCATACAACAAACATGCGCCATCTCGTAAAAAAATCGACGGAATTCAACTGGCACCAGTCGCATCAGCAGGAATGGGAGGAGCTCAAGCACAAACTGGTCACGGCACCAGTGCTGGCCTTCTTTGACGCGACTCGCCCTACAAAGATCTCAACAGACGCCAGCCAATCTGGTATTGGAGCGGTACTCCTGCAAAAAGACAGCACGTCATCATGGGCCCCGGTTGCGTATGCCTCACGAGCCATGACCCCTACCGAACAGCGCTACGCGCAAATCGAAAAAGAATGCCTGGGCTTGTTAACTGGACTGGACAAGTTCCACGACTATGTGTATGGCCTGCCACGATTCACGGTCGAAACTGACCACCGCCCCCTGGTCAACATCATTAACAAAGACCTGAACGACATGACTCCTCGCCTCCAGCGCATCTTACTCAAACTCAGGAGGTACGATTTTGAACTGATCTACACTCCGGGGAAGGAACTCATAGTGGCGGACACTCTTTCCCGAGCAGTGAGCACACCACCAGATGCGGAGGGGTTCGTGCGTCAAATTGAGGCACACGTGACTCTGACAGCAGCAAATATGCCAGCTGATGATCCTTGTCTGGCCCACATACGCGCAGAGACGGCGACTGACCCTCTGCTGCAGCGAGTGATGCGCCACATGACGGAAGGGTGGCTAAAAGGGCAGTGCCCCCAGTTTTACAATGTGCGAGATGATCTCACCAATATAGACGGGATCCTTATGAAATCGCATAGGATCGTCATTCCACACAGTGTGCGCCAGATGATTCTTCGTCAACTACACGAAGGCCACTTGGGTGTCGAAAAATGCAGACGAAGGGCCCGGGCGGCGGTATATTGGCCGGGTATTAATGAAGACATAGCCAACATGGTGCTCAACTGCACAACCTGTCAGAGGTTTCAGCCGGCGCAACCTCCGGAAACACTTCTACCACACGAGATGGTGACGTCCCCCTGGGCGAAGGTGGGTGTTGACCTATTTCACGCGCTCGGCAGAGATTACATTGTTATTATAGACTACTTCTCAAACTACCCGGAAGTCATGCCTCTCCATGATCTGACGTCGTCCGCAGTCATTGGGGCCTGCAAGGAAACGTTTGCTCGCCATGGCATTCCAAGGACTGTCATGTCAGACAATGGACCTTGTTTTGCCAGCCGTGAATGGTCGTCCTTTGCCGCAGCATATGGTTTCACTCATGTGACATCCAGCCCTCTGCATCCACAATCGAACGGGAAGGCTGAAAAGGGTGTCCACATCGCAAAGCGGCTCCTGTGCAAGGCGGCTGATGCCGGATCGGACTTTAACCTTGCCTTGCTGGCCTATCGATCGGCCCCGTTATCCACGGGCCTCTCGCCAGCGCAGCTACTAATGGGTCGCTCCCTCAGGACGACGGTACCTTCCGTCCTGGCACCGACAACAGACCATGAGGCGGTTCTTCGGGACATGCAACTGCAGCGTGATCGCCAGAAAGGTCGGTACGACACACGAGCGACGGACCTGCCCCCCCTGTCCTCCGGAGACAAAGTACGCGTCCATCAACCGTATGGTGGCTGGTCAGCACCGGCCGAAGTCCTCCGACAAGTGGCTCCCCGCTCGTTCCTGGTTCGCATGCCGGATGGTTCCGTGCGTCGCCGCAATCGGCGCGCCCTTCGCCGACTTCCACGTTCACAGCCACACAACACGCCAGATCCTCAACAGGCTTCCGAGGATGACTTTGTGGAGCTGCCGCACATCACGCCCTTTCCATCGCCACCCATGGCCATGCCTGCACAGCAGCCGGTGGTTCTTGATCCACCCTTAAGGCGGTCAACCCGAATTCGTCGCAAACCCATTAGAATGGACTTATAATACAGTTCATATGTTTAATAAGTTGGACAATTTTACATGATAACCTGTTGTTGTTTATCGTTCCAGATGTCGTCTGACTGGACAACTGTTCAAAATTTTTTTTCTTCTTCTCTCGTTCGCATTTCTGTTATGTTATGGTACAACTGGATTCATGTGACGCACTCGACATCGCCCCATGTACATAGTTCCGTCATAGACACATGCTGCACACGACACACACACACTCTTAGATGCACTCACGTCACGATCATATTTATTACCACGTAGGCACATATCTTTGTAAAAAGGGGGGATGTCATGATATTCAAACACACACATCATGATGGACACACTAACAGGCAAATCAGAGTACACAACACCACAACCAATCACAGACAAGAACACCAACCACATAAAAAGCACGAGCACGACACCTGGAGGTCAGTAGGTCTGGGGAGAAGGAAGCATGAAAGAGCTGTTGAAACACCACAAGCAGGGAGCCCCCCACGTGCAGAGTGCAAAGACCAAGTTGTAAATAGTGAGTTTAAATAAACAAGTGTTGTACCATATGCAACTGTGTTGGCTCTTCTGTGTGTTAGAACACCCAACACCACACCCCCCACCTCCCGCCCGCACCCCCCCCCCCCCCTCAACCGTGTCCCAGATCCTCCAGCCGGCACGGGGGGGGGGGGTATATCAGAGAGGGGAAGGGGACGGGATATTTTGGAAGGGGAGGTGGAGAAGGGCTATTTCAGCTGTGAGGAGGGGAGGGGGTAATTTGAGGGGGGTGGTTTATTTCAGGAGGGGGAGGGGAGGGGTTGGGGATATTTGGGGAGGGTGTGTGTATTTGAATGAAAACACGGAGGGTTGGCAGGCAGAGGGAGAGAGAGAGAGGGCTCACCTGGAGATGATGATTTTCACAGCGTACAGAACAGGAAGGGTCTCGGAGTGTAAACTGTGATCACGATTTGTCTGCTCATTGTCACTGAAGAGAAAATTTCATCAACCTTTAGTACGAGACATTTCAATGGCTCCGTATTTGACACTATCCCCATCACACACTCCCAGGACAGGTACAGCACGGGGTTAGATCCAGAGTAAAGCTCCCTCTACACTGTCCCCATCACACACTCCCAGGACAGGTACAGCACGGGGTTAGATACAGAGTAAAGCTCCCTCTACACTGTCCCCATCAAACACTCCCAGGACAGGTACAGCACGGGGTTAGGTACAGAGTAAAGCTCCCTCTACACTCTCCCCATCAAACACTCCCAGGGCAGGTACAGCACGGGGTTAGATACAGAGTAAAGCTCCCTCTACACTGTCCCCATCAAACACTCCCAGGACAGGTACAGCACAGGGTTAGGTACAGAGTAAAGCTCCCTCTACACTGTCCCCATTAAACACTCCCAGGACAGGTACAGCACGGGGTTAGATACAGAGTAAAGCTCCCTCTACACTGTCCCCATCACACACTCCCAGGACAGGTACAGCACGGGGTTAGATACAGAGTAAAGCTCCCTCTACACTGTCCCCATCAAACACTCCCAGGACAGGTACAGCACGGGGTTAGGTACAGAGTAAAGCTCCCTCTACACTCTCCCCATCAAACACTCCCAGGGCAGGTACAGCACGGGGTTAGATACAGAGTAAAGCTCCCTCTACACTGTCCCCATCAAACACTCCCAGGACAGGTACAGCACAGGGTTAGGTACAGAGTAAAGCTCCCTCTACACTGTCCCCATTAAACACTCCCAGGACAGGTACAGCACGGGGTTAGATACAGAGTAAAGCTCCCTCTACACTGTCCCCATCAAACACTCCCTGGACAGGTACAGCACGGGGTTAGATACAGAGTAAAGCTCCCTCTACACTGTCCCCATCAAACACTCCCAGGACAGGTACCACACGGGGTTAGATACAGAGTAAAGCTCCCTCTACACTGTCCCCATCAAACACTCCCAGACAGGTACAGCACGGGGTTAGATACAGAGTAAAGCTCCCTCTACACTGTCCCCACCAAACACTCCCAGGACAGGTACAGCACGGGGTTAGATACAGAGTAAAGCTCCCTCTACACTATCCCCATCAAACACTCCCAGGACAGGTACAGCACGGGGTTAGATACAGAGTAAAGCTCGCTCTACACTGTCCCCATCAAACACTCCCAGGACAGGTACTGCACGGGATTAGATACAGAGTAAAGCTCCCTCTACACTGTCCCCATCAAAAACTCCCAGGACAGATACAGCACGGGGTTAGATACAGAGTCAAGCTCCCTCTACACTGTCCCCATCAAACTCTCCCAGGACAGGTACAGCACGGGGTTAGATACAGAGTAAAGCTATCTCTACACTGTTCCCATCAAACTCTCCCAGGACAGATACAGCACGGGGTTAGATACAGAGTAAAGTTCCCTCTACACTGTCCCCATCAAACTCTCCCAGGACAGGTTAAGCACGGGGTTAGATACTGTGTAAAGCTCCTTCTACACAGTCCCGATCAAACACTCCCAGGATAGGTACAGCACAGGGTTAGATACAGAGTAAAGCTCCCTCCACACTGTCCCCATCAACACTCCCAGGACAGGTACAGCACGGGGTTAGATACAGAGTAAAGCTCCCTCTATACTGTCCCCATCAACACTCCCAGGACAGGTACAGCATGGCGTTAGATACAGAGTAAAGCTCCCTCTACGCTGTCCCCATCAACACTCCCAGGACAGGTACGGCACGGGGTTAGATACAGAGTAAAGCTCCCTCTACACTGTCCCCATCAACACTCCCAGGACAGGTACAGCACGGGGTTAGATACAGAGTAAACTCCCTCTACACTGTCCCCATCAAACACTCCCAGGACAGGTACGGCACGGGGTTAGATACAGAGTAAAGCTCCCTCTGCACTGTCCCCATCCAACACTCCCAGGACAGGTACAACACGGGGTTAGATACAGAGTAAAGCTCCCTCTACACTGTCCCCATCAACACTCCCAGGACAGGTACAGCACGGGGTTAGATACAGAGTAAACTCCCTCTACAATGTCCCCCATCAAACATTCCCAGGACAAGTACAGCACGGGGTTAGATACAGAGTAATGCTCCCTCTACACAGTCCCCATCAAACACTCCCAGGACATGTACCGCACGGGGTTAGATACAGAGTAAAGCTCCCTCTACACTGTCTCCATCAAACACTCCCAGGACAGGTACAGCACGGGGTTAGATACAGAGTAAAGCTCCCTCTACACTGTCGCCATCAAACAATCCCAGGACAGGTACAGCACGGGGTTAGATACAGAGTAAAGTTTCCTCTACACTGTCCCCATCAAACAATCCCAGGACAGGTACAGCACGGGGTTAGATACAGAGTAAAGCTCCCTCTACACTGTCGCCATCAAACAATCCCAGGACAGGTACAGCACGGGGTTAGATACAGAGTAAAGTTTCCTCTACACTGTCCCCATCAAACACTCCCAGGACAGGTATAGCACGGGGTTAGATACAGAGTAAAGCTCCCTCTACACTGTCCCCATCAAACACTCCCAGGACAGGTACAGCACGGGGTTAGATACAGAGTAAAGCTCCCTCTACACTGTCCCTATCAAACACTCCCAGGACAGGTACAGCACGGGGTTAGATACAGAGTAAAGCTCCCCCCCTCCACTATATACCCTTCCCCGGCAGGCAGAGCGAGGGCAGGAGCTCTCCTCCTGTTCCTCCTGTGTTCAGAGCGAGCAGCGTACCTTTCCCCCCGCGCCTCGATCGAGGCCGCCGTCTCCCAGTTGGCCACATCCGAAATTTCGAACGTCAGGACAAACATTGCCTTTGAGATAAGGACACACAGAGGGACATATTGTCAGATCGTTCGGGCCGTTCGCCACCCCACCACTCTCCCCCCCCTCTCCCCTCGATCCTCCCTCCCCCCCCCCCTTCAGCCTCCAACAACCCCTCGATCTGAGATCCCCTCGGTGTCTGAGCAGCCCACAGGAGGTGGGGCGGGGGGGGGGGGGCGGAGAATTCCAAAGATCCGCATCCCTCCGAGCAAAGGCATTCCGCCCTCCAAATTGGCCGACTCCTTGTCATGAGACTGTGAACGTGCCCCCCCCCCCCCCCGTGTCCCCGACTCCCCGCCCGGGGAAGGGGCGAGGGGGGGGGGGGGGGAGGGGGGGAAGACCCCCTCGGCCGCGACCCTGTCAAAGCCCCTTCGGAATTTTATCCACGTCGATGAGATCGCCTCTCATTCTTCCCAGTCCTACCGTAGCGTCACTGCGGAAGATGGGGTGGCTGATGTTACAGGGGAAGATTCCAGTTAGATTCGCTGTGGAGTTGGCGACTGAGGAACAGTCCACTTGACTTGCCTGTCGAGAGATGAGTTTGCGAAATTCAAATCATTTTCCACCCTCAAATCCTCAGATAATGAACCGTCCGTGTCCAAAAGACCTGGACAATATCCAGGCTCGGGGCTGACAAGGGGCAAGTTACATTCGCGCCACACAAGTGCCCGGCAATGACCATCTCCCACAAGAGAGGATCTAACCATCGCCTCTTGACATTCGAAGGCGTTCCCATCGCTGAATCCCCACAATCTACATCCTGGGGGTTCCCATTGACCAGAAACTGGACCCAGCCACATAAACACTGTGGCTCCCAGAGCAGGTCAGAGGCTGGGAATCCTGCGGAGAGCAACTCACCTCCTGACCCCCCCCCAAAGCCTGTCCACCACCGACAAGGACACAAGTCAGGAGTGCGATGGGACCCTCTCCACTTGCCTGGATGAGTGGGGCTCCCAACAACACTCGAGAAGCTCGACACCCTCCAGGACAAAGCAGCTCCCGCTCCAACATCCAACGAAGGAGCCTCAACTGCTTCACTGGGCAAGGAATTCCATAGATTCACAACCCTTTGGGTGAAGAAGTTCCTCCTAAACTCAGTCCTAAATCTACCTCCCCTTATTTTGAGGCTATGCCCCCTAGTTCTGCTTTCACCCGCCAGTGGAAACAACCTCCCCGCATCTATCCTATCTATTCCCTTCATAATTTTATATGTTTCTGTAAGATCCCCCCCGCATCCTTCTAAATTCCAACGAGTACAGTCCCAGTCTACTCAACCTCTCCTCGTAATCCAACCCCTTCAGCTCTGGGATTAACCTAGTGAATCTCCTCTGCGCACCCTCCAGTGCCAGTACGTCCTTTCTCAGGTAAGGAGACCAAAACTGAACACAATACTCCAGGTGTGGCCTCACTAACACCTGATACAATTGCAGCATAACCTCCCTAGTCTTAAACTCCATCCCTCTAGCAATGAAGGACAAAATTCCATTTGCCTTCTTAATCACCTGTTGCACCTGTAAACCAACTTTTTGCGACTCCTGCACTAGCACACCCAGGTCTCTCTGCACAGCAGCATGTTTTAATATTTTATCATTTAAATAATAATCCCTTTTGCCGTTATTCTTACCAAAATGGATAACCTCACATTTGTCAACATTGTATTCCATCTGCCAGACCCTAGCCCATTCACTTAGCCTATCCAAATCCCTCTGCAGACGTCCAGGGCGGATTCTCTGATCCTGAGGCTAAGTGTTGCCACCGTCGCAAATGCCGTCGCGATTCTCGACGGCGTCAACACGGCCTCAGGAGCAGCGACTCCGGCCCCGACAGGGGGCCAGCACAGCGCTGGAGCGACCCTCGCTGCTCCAGCCGCTGGTCCCGGCGTGAGCTGGGCAGCGCGCGATCCGCGCGTGCGCGGTGGCGTCCGTTCTCCGCGCCGGCCCCGACGCAACGTGGCGGAGGGCTGCAGGGGGGCCGGCGCGGAAGAAAGGAGGCCCCCAGCCCGAGAAGGCCGGCCCGTCGATGGGTGGGCCCCGATCGCGGGCCAGGCTCCAGCGGAGGGCCCCCCCCCCCCCCCCCCGCCCAGGCTCCAGCGGATTTCTGAGGCACATCTTTCCCCGTCCGAGACCCCCACACGCCATCCTGACTGGGAAATATCTCAGCCGTTCCTTCCCTGTCGCCGGGTCAACATCCTGGAACTCCCTCCCTAACAGCACTGAGGGTGTACCTACACCACGCGGGCCTGCACGGGCTCACCCAGCATCTTCTCCAGGGGGCAGTTAGGGGTGGGGGGGGATTAATGCCGCGCCCTGTCCGCGATGCTCACGCTCCGCCAACGAAACGGTCAATCAAACCAAAGACGTAAACGACTTTCAGCCAATTGAGCTTCAGAGGGGCCAGCACTCACTGGAGGGGCCAAATGGACTCTGGGTTGGCTGTTGCAGGCTGAGATTGAGGTACTCCCCCGCCCGGTCCTGCCCCCGTCCCGCTGCCCCCCCCCCCCAGACGCAGCTGGACAATCGCTCGGGTACCTGGAGGTTGTCCAGTTTCCGGAATTGGAGTCCGATGGGGTGGTGAAGCCTCAGTGTGGTCTTGTAGGAATCCTCGCCCAGGTTCTTCAGGAAGACCCAGATCTCAACCACAGAGGAATTTCCAACCAGGAGACTCCTCACCCTGGACACGCAGGAAGCAAAATCCGATCAGTGAGGAGGGGGAAGAGAGGAGGGGGAGAGGAGAGAGGGAGGGACAGGAGGGGAGAGAGAGGAGAGGGC
>NW_027308569.1:12500-72500 GCF_047496885.1 Scyliorhinus torazame | reverse complement strand
TGGGGAGGTCTCTCTAAACCTCTCTCACTCTCTCTCACACACACTCCTGTGTCTGGGGAGGTCTCTCTAACCCCCTCTCTCTCTCTCTCTCACACACTCCTGTATCTGGGGAGGTCTCTCTAACCCTCTCTCTCTCTCACACACACTCCTGTATCTGGGGAGGTCTCTCTAACCCTCTCTCTCTCACACACACACTCCTGTATCTGGGGAGGTCTCTCTAACCTTCTCTCTCTCTCTCTCTATCTCTCTCTCACACACACTCCTGTATCTGGGGAGGTCTCTCTAACCTTCTCTCTTTCTCTCTCTCACACACACTCCTGTATCTGGGGAGGTCTCTCTAACCCTCTCTCTCTCTCTCACACACACACTGCTGTATCTGGGGAGGTCTCTCTAACCCTCTCTCTCTCTCTCTCACACACTCCTGTATCTGGGGAGGTCTCCCTAACCCTTACTCTCTCTCTCTCTCTCACACACACTCCTGTATCTGTGGAGGTCTCTCTAACCCTCTCTCTCTCTCTCTCACACACACACACTCCTGTATCTGGGGAGGTCTCTCTAACCTTCTCTCTCTCTCTCTCTCACACACACTCCGGTATCTGGGGAGGTCTCTCTAACCCTCTCTCTCTCTCTCACACACAAAGTCCTGTATCTGAGGAGGTCTCTCTAACCCTCTCTCTCTCTCTCTCACACACACACTCCTGTATCTGGGGAGGTCTCTCTAACCTTCTCTCTCTCTCTCTCTCTCTCTGAAACACTCTCCTGTATCTGGGGAGGTCTCTCTAACCCTCTCTCTCTCTCACACACACACACTAATGTATCTGGGGAGGTCTCTCTAACCCTCGCTCTCTCTCTCTCTCTCACACACTCCTGTATCTGGGGAGGTCTCTCTAACCCTCTCTCTCACACACACTCCTGTATCTGGGGAGGTCTCTCTAAACCTCTCTCACACACACTCCTGTATCTGGGGAGGTCTCTCTAACCCACACTCTCTCTCACACACACTCCTGTATCTGGGGAGGTCTCTCTAACCTTCTCTCTCTCTCTATCTCTCTCTCTCAAACACACTCCTGTACCTGGGGAGGTCTCTCTAACCCTCTCTCTCTCTCTCTCTCACACAAAGTCCTCTATCTGGGGAGGTCTCTCTAACCCTCTCTCTCTCTCTCTCACACACACACTCCTGTATCTGGGGAGGTCTCTCTAACACCCTCTCTCTCTCTCACACACAGTCCTGTATCTGGGGAGGTCTCTCTAACCCTCTCTCTCTCTCACACACACTCCTGTATCTGGGGAGGTCTCTCTAACCCTCTCTCTCTCACACACACACACTCCTGTATCTGGGGAGGTCTCTCTAACCCTCTCTCTCTCTCAGACACACTCCTGTATCTGGGGAGGTCTCTCTAACCCTCTCTCTCTCTCCCTCTCACACACACACTCCTGTATCTGGGGAGGTCGCTCTAACACTCTCTCTCTCTCTCTCTCTCACACACTCCTGTATCTGGGGAGGTCTCTCTAACCCTCTCTCTCTCTCTCTCTCACACAATCCTGTATCTGGGGAGGTCTCTCTACCCCTCTCTCTCTCTCTCTCTCTCTCTCACACACTCCTGTATCTGGGGAGGTCTCTCTAACCCTCTCTCTCTCTCACACACACTCCTGTATCTGGGGAGGTCTCTCTAACCCTCTCTCTCTCTCACACACACACTCCTGTATCTGGGGAGGTCTCTCTAACCCTCTCTCTCTCTCAGACACACTCCTGTATCTGGGGAGGTCTCTCTAACCCTCTCTCTCTCTCATACACACACTCCTGTATCTGGGGAAGTCTCTCTAACCATCTCTCTCTCTCCCTCTCACACACACACTCCTGTATCTGGGGAGGTCTCTCTAACCCTCTCTCTCTCTCTCTCTCTCTCACACACACTCCTGTATCTGTGGAGGTCTCTCTAACCCTCTCTCTCTCTCCCTCTCACACACTCCTGTATTTGGGGAGGTCTCTAACCCTCTCTCTCTCTCTCTCTCTCACACACACTCCTGTATCTGGGGAGGTGTATCTAACCCTCTCTCCCTCTCTCTCTGTCTCACATTCTCCTGTATCTGGGGAGGTGTCTCTAACCCTCTCTGCCTCTCTCTCTCTCTCACACATTCCTGTATCTGGGGAGGTCTCTCTAACCCACTCTCTCTCTCTCTCTCTCACACACTCCTGTATCTGGGGAGGTCTCTCTAACCCTCTCGCTCTCTCTCTGACACACACTCCTGTATTTGGGGAGGTCTCTCTAACCCTCTCTCTCTCTCACACACACTCCTGTATCTGGGGAGGTCTCTCTAACCCCCTCTCTCTCTCTCTCTCTCTCTCTCACACACACTCCTGTATCTGGGGAGGTCTCTCTAACCCTCTCTCTCTCTCACACACACTCCTGTATCTGGGGAGGTCTCTCTAACCCTCTCTCTCTCTCACACACTCCTGTATCTGGGGAGGTCTCTCTAACCCTCTCTCTCTCTCTCTCTCTCTCACACAATCCTGTATCTGGGGAGGTCTCTCTAACCCTCTCTCTCTCTCACACACTCTCCTGTATCTGGGGAGGTCTCTCTAACCCTCTCTCTCTCTCACACACTCCTGTATCTGGGGAGGTCTCTCTAACCATCTCTCTCTCTGCCTCTCACACACACACTCCTGTATCTGGGGAGGTCGCTCTAACACTCTCTCTCTCTCTCTCTCACACACTCCTGTATCTGGGGAGGTCTCTCTAACCCTCTCTCTCTCTCTCTCTCTCTCACACAATCCTGTATCTGGGGAGGTCTCTCTAACCCTCTCTCTCTCTCACACACTCCTGTATCTGGGGAGGTCTCTCGAACCCCCTCTCTCTCTCACACACACACTCCTGTATCTGGGGAGGTCTCTCTAACCCTCTCTCTCTCTCAGACACACTCCTGTATCTGGGGAGGTCTCTCTAACCCTCTCTCTCTCTCATACACACACTCCTGTATCTGGGAAAGTCTCTCTAACCATCTCTCTCTCTCCCTCTCACACACACACTCCTGTATCTGGGGAGGTCTCTCTAACCCTCTCTCTCTCTCTCTCTCTCTCTCTCACACACTCCTGTATCTGGGGAGGTCTCTCTAACCCTCTCTCTCTCTCACACACTCCTGTATCTGGGGAGGTCTCTCTAACCATCTCTCTCTCTCCCTCTCACACACACACTCCTGTATCTGGGGAGGTCGCTCTAACACTCTCTCTCTCTCTCTCTCACACACTCCTGTATCTGGGGAGGTCTCTCTAACCCTCTCTCTCTCTCTCTCTCTCTCACACAATCCAGTATCTGGGGAGGTCTCTCTAACCCTCTCTCTCTCTCTCACACACACTCCTGTATCTGGGGAGTCTCTCTAAACCTCTCTCACTCTCTCTCACACACACTCCTGTATTTGGGGAGGTCTCTCTAACCCTCTCTCTCTCTCTCTCTCACACACACTCCTGTATCTGGGGAGGTCTCTCTAACCCTCTCTCTCTCTCACACACACACTCCTGTATCTGGGGAGGTCTCTCTAACCCCCTCTCTCTCTCTCTCTCTCTCTCTCTCACACACTCCTGTATCTGGGGAGGTCTCTCTAACCCTCTCTCTCTCTCACACACACTGCCGTATCTGGGGAGGTCTCTCTAACCCTCTCTCTCTCTCACACACACTCCTGTATCTGGGGAGGTCTCTCTAACCCTCTCTCTCTCTCTCTCACACACACACTCCTGTATCTGGGGAGGTCTCTCTAACCTTCTCTCTCTCTCTCTCTCTCTGAAACACTATCTTGTATCTGGGGAGGTCTCTCTAACCTTCTCTCTCTCTCTCTCTCTCTCTCACACACTCCTGTATCTGGGGAGGTCTCTCTAACCCTCTCTCTCTCTCTCTCTCTCTCTCTCTCACACACACTCCTGTATCTGTGGAGGTCTCTCTAACCCTCTCTCTCTCTCTCTCACACACACTCCTGTATCTGGGGAGGTCTCTCTAACCCTCTCTCTCTCTCTCTCTCTCTCTCTCACACACACTCCTGTATCTGGGGAGGTGTCTCTAACCCTCTCTCCCTCTCTCTCTCTCTCACACATTCCTGTATCTGGGGAGGTCTCTCTAACCCACTCTCTCTCTCTCTCTCTCACACACTCCTGTATCTGGGGAGGTCTCTCTAACCCTCTCGCTCTCTCTCTGACACACACTCCTGTATCTGGGGAGGTCTCTCTAACGCTCTCTCTCTCTCTCTCTCTCTCTCACACATACACTCCTGTATCTGGGGAGGTCTCTCTAACCCTCTCTCTCTCTCTCTCTCACACACACTCCTGTATCTGGGGAGGTCTCTCTAACCCTCTCTCTCTCTCTCTCACACACACTCCTGTATCTGGGGAGGTCTCTCTAACCCTCTCTCTCTCACACAAACTCCTGTATCTGGGGAGGTGTCTCTAACCCTCTCCTCTCTCTCTCTCTCTCTCTCACACACCCACTCCTGTATCTGGGGAGGTCTCTCTAACCCTCTCTCTCTCACACACTCCTGTATCTGGGGAGGTCTCTCTAACCCTCTCTCTAACCCTCTCTCTCACACACTCCTGTATCTGGGGAGGTCTCTCTAACCCTCTCTCTAACCCTCTCTCTCACACACTCCTGTATCTGGGGAGGTCTCTCTAACCCTCTCTCTAACCCTCTCTCTCTCTCTCTCACACACTCCTGTATCTGGGGAGGTCTCTCGAACCCTCTCTCTCTCTCTCTCACACACGCTCCTGTATCTGGGGAGGTCTCTCTAACCCTCCCTCTCTCTCTCTCTCTCACACACTCCTGTATCTGGGGAGGTCGCTCTAACCCTCTCTCTCTCTCTCTCTCTCACACACACTCCTGTATCTGGGGAGGTCTCTCTAACCCTCTCTCTCTCTCTCTCTCACACACACTCCTGTATCTGGGGAGGTCTCTCGAAACCTCTCTCACTCTCTCTCACACACACTCCTGTATCTGGGGAGGTCTCTCTAACCCCCTCTCTCTCTCTCTCTCACACACTCCTGTATCTGGGGAGGTCTCTCTAACCCTCTCTCTCTCACACACACACTCCTGTATCTGGGGAGGTCTCTCTAACCTTCTCTCTCTCTCTCTCTATCTCTCTCTCACACACACTCCTGTATCTGGGGAGGTCTCTCTAACCTTCTCTCTTTCTCTCTCTCACACACACTCCTGTATCTGGGGAGGTCTCTCTAACCCTCTCTCTCTCTCTCTCACACACACACTGCTGTATCTGGGGAGGTTTCTCTAACCCTCTCTCTCTCTCTCACACACACTCCTGTATCTGGGGAGGTCTCCCTAACCCTTACTCTCTCTCTCTCTCTCACACACACTCCTGTATCTGTGGAGGTCTCTCTAACCCTCTCTCTCTCTCTCTCACACACACACACTCCTGTATCTGGGGAGGTCTCTCTAACCTTCTCTCTCTCTCTCTCTCACACACACTCCGGTATCTGGGGATGTCTCTCTAACCCTCTCTCTCTCTCTCACACACAAAGTCCTGTATCTGAGGAGGTCTCTCTAACCCTCTCTCTCTCTCTCTCACACACACACTCCTGTATCGGGGGAGGTCTCTCTAACCTTCTCTCTCTCTCTCTCTCTCTCTGAAACACTCTCCTGTATCTGGGGAGGTCTCTCTAACCCTCTCTCTCTCTCACACACACACACTAATGTATCTGGGGAGGTCTCTCTAACCCTCGCTCTCTCTCTCTCTCTCACACACTCCTGTATCTGGGGAGGTCTCTCTAACCCTCTCTCTCACACACACTCCTGTATCTGGGGAGGTCTCTCTAAACCTCTCTCACACACACTCCTGTATCTGGGGAGGTCTCTCTAACCCACACTCTCTCTCACACACACTCCTGTATCTGGGGAGGTCTCTCTAACCTTCTCTCTCTCTCTATCTCTCTCTCTCAAACACACTCCTGTACCTGGGGAGGTCTCTCTAACCCTCTCTCTCTCTCTCTCTCACACAAAGTCCTGTATCTGGGGAGGTCTCTCTAACCCTCTCTCTCTCTCTCTCACACACACACTCCTGTATCTGGGGAGGTCTCTCTAACCCTCTCTCTCTCTCTCTCTCACACACTCCTGTATCTGGGGAGGTCTCTCTAACCCTCTCTCTCTCTCTCGCTCACACACACTCCTGTATCTGGGGAGGTCTCTGTAAACCTCTCTCACTCTCTCTCACACACACTCCTGTATTTGGGGAGGTCTCTCTAACCCTCTCTCTCTCACACACACACACTCCTGTATCTGGGGAGGTCTCTCTAACCCTCTCTCTCTCTCAGACACACTCCTGTATCTGGGGAGTTCTCTCTAACCCTCTCTCTCTCTCACACACTCCTGTATCTGGGGAGGTCTCTCTAACCATCTCTCTCTCTCCCTCTCACACACACACTCCTGTATCTGGGGAGGTCTCTCTAACCCTCTCTCTCTCTCTCTCTCTCACACACACACTCCTGTATCTGGGGAGGTCTCTCTAACCCCCTCTCTCTCTCTCTCTCTCTCTCTCTCACACACTCCTGTATCTGGGGAGGTCTCTCTAACCCTCTCTCTCTCTCACACACACTGCCGTATCTGGGGAGGTCTCTCTAACCCTCTCTCTCTCTCACACACACTCCTGTATCTGGGGAGGTCTCTCTAACCCTCTCTCTCTCTGTCTCACACACACACTCCTGTATCTGGGGAGGTCTCTCTAACCTTCTCTCTCTCTCTCTCTCTCTGAAACACTATCTTGTATCTGGGGAGGTCTCTCTAACCTTCTCTCTCTCTCTCTCTCTCTCTCACACACTCCTGTATCTGGGGAGGTCTCTCTAACCCTCTCTCTCTCTCTCTCTCTCTCTCTCTCACACACACTCCTGTATCTGTGGAGGTCTCTCTAACCCTCTCTCTCTCTCTCTCACACACACTCCTGTATCTGGGGAGGTCTCTCTAACCCTCTCTCTCTCTCTCTCTCTCTCTCTCACACACACTCCTGT
Source organism: Scyliorhinus torazame (assembly GCF_047496885.1). Taxonomy (NCBI): domain Eukaryota; kingdom Metazoa; phylum Chordata; class Chondrichthyes; order Carcharhiniformes; family Scyliorhinidae; genus Scyliorhinus; species Scyliorhinus torazame. The sequence goes on along the minus strand of NW_027308569.1, from coordinate 65,506 downwards.
ATCTGGGGAGGTGTCTCTAACCCTCTCTCCCTCTCTCTCTCTCTCACACATTCCTGTATCTGGGGAGGTCTCTCTAACCCACTCTCTCTCTCTCTCTCTCACACACTCCTGTATCTGGGGAGGTCTCTCTAACCCTCTCGCTCTCTCTCTGACACACACTCCTGTATCTGGGGAGGTCTCTCTAACGCTCTCTCTCTCTCTCTCTCTCTCTCACACATACACTCCTGTATCTGGGGAGGTCTCTCTAACCCTCTCTCTCTCTCTCTCTCACACACACTCCTGTATCTGGGGAGGTCTCTCTAACCCTCTCTCTCTCTCTCTCACACACACTCCTGTATCTGGGGAGGTCTCTCTAACCCTCTCTCTCTCACACAAACTCCTGTATCTGGGGAGGTGTCTCTAACCCTCTCCTCTCTCTCTCTCTCTCTCTCACACACCCACTCCTGTATCTGGGGAGGTCTCTCTAACCCTCTCTCTCTCACACACTCCTGTATCTGGGGAGGTCTCTCTAACCCTCTCTCTAACCCTCTCTCTCACACACTCCTGTATCTGGGGAGGTCTCTCTAACCCTCTCTCTAACCCTCTCTCTCACACACTCCTGTATCTGGGGAGGTCTCTCTAACCCTCTCTCTAACCCTCTCTCTCTCTCTCTCACACACTCCTGTATCTGGGGAGGTCTCTCGAACCCTCTCTCTCTCTCTCTCACACACGCTCCTGTATCTGGGGAGGTCTCTCTAACCCTCCCTCTCTCTCTCTCTCTCACACACTCCTGTATCTGGGGAGGTCGCTCTAACCCTCTCTCTCTCTCTCTCTCTCACACACACTCCTGTATCTGGGGAGGTCTCTCTAACCCTCTCTCTCTCTCTCTCTCACACACACTCCTGTATCTGGGGAGGTCTCTCGAAACCTCTCTCACTCTCTCTCACACACACTCCTGTATCTGGGGAGGTCTCTCTAACCCCCTCTCTCTCTCTCTCTCACACACTCCTGTATCTGGGGAGGTCTCTCTAACCCTCTCTCTCTCACACACACACACTCCTGTATCTGGGGAGGTCTCTCTAACCTTCTCTCTCTCTCTCTCTATCTCTCTCTCACACACACTCCTGTATCTGGGGAGGTCTCTCTAACCTTCTCTCTTTCTCTCTCTCACACACACTCCTGTATCTGGGGAGGTCTCTCTAACCCTCTCTCTCTCTCTCTCACACACACACTGCTGTATCTGGGGAGGTTTCTCTAACCCTCTCTCTCTCTCTCACACACACTCCTGTATCTGGGGAGGTCTCCCTAACCCTTACTCTCTCTCTCTCTCTCACACACACTCCTGTATCTGTGGAGGTCTCTCTAACCCTCTCTCTCTCTCTCTCACACACACACACTCCTGTATCTGGGGAGGTCTCTCTAACCTTCTCTCTCTCTCTCTCTCACACACACTCCGGTATCTGGGGATGTCTCTCTAACCCTCTCTCTCTCTCTCACACACAAAGTCCTGTATCTGAGGAGGTCTCTCTAACCCTCTCTCTCTCTCTCTCACACACAAACTCCTGTATCGGGGGAGGTCTCTCTAACCTTCTCTCTCTCTCTCTCTCTCTCTGAAACACTCTCCTGTATCTGGGGAGGTCTCTCTAACCCTCTCTCTCTCTCACACACACACACTAATGTATCTGGGGAGGTCTCTCTAACCCTCGCTCTCTCTCTCTCTCTCACACACTCCTGTATCTGGGGAGGTCTCTCTAACCCTCTCTCTCACACACACTCCTGTATCTGGGGAGGTCTCTCTAAACCTCTCTCACACACACTCCTGTATCTGGGGAGGTCTCTCTAACCCACACTCTCTCTCACACACACTCCTGTATCTGGGGAGGTCTCTCTAACCTTCTCTCTCTCTCTATCTCTCTCTCTCAAACACACTCCTGTACCTGGGGAGGTCTCTCTAACCCTCTCTCTCTCTCTCTCTCACACAAAGTCCTGTATCTGGGGAGGTCTCTCTAACCCTCTCTCTCTCTCTCTCACACACACACTCCTGTATCTGGGGAGGTCTCTCTAACCCTCTCTCTCTCTCTCTCTCTCACACTCCTGTATCTGGGGAGGTCTCTCTAACCCTCTCTCTCTCTCTCGCTCACACACACTCCTGTATCTGGGGAGGTCTCTGTAAACCTCTCTCACTCTCTCTCACACACACTCCTGTATTTGGGGAGGTCTCTCTAACCCTCTCTCTCTCACACACACACACTCCTGTATCTGGGGAGGTCTCTCTAACCCTCTCTCTCTCTCAGACACACTCCTGTATCTGGGGAGTTCTCTCTAACCCTCTCTCTCTCTCACACACTCCTGTATCTGGGGAGGTCTCTCTAACCATCTCTCTCTCTCCCTCTCACACACACACTCCTGTATCTGGGGAGGTTGCTCTAACCTTCTCTCTCTCTCTCTCTCACACACTCCTGTATCTGGGGAGGTCTCTCTAACCCTCTCTCTCTCTCTCTCTCTCTCAAACAATCCTGTATCTGGGGAGGTCTCTCTAACCCTCTCTCTCTCTCTCTCTCTCTCACACACACTCCTGTATCTGGGGAGGTCTCTCTAACCCTCTCTCTCTCTCACACACACACTCCTGTATCTGGGGAGGTCTCTCTAACCCTCTCTCTCTCTCAGACACACTCCTGTATCTGGGGAGGTCTCTCTAACCCTCTCTCTCTCTCATACACACACTCCTGTATCTGGGGAAGTCTCTCTAACCATCTCTCTCTCTCCCTCTCACACACACACTCCTGTATCTGGGGAGGTCTCTCTAACCCTCTCTCTCTCTCTCTCTCACACACTCCTGTATCTGGGGAGGTCTCTCTAACCCTCTCTCTCTCTCACACACTCCTGTATCTGTGGAGGTCTCTCTAACCCTCTCTCTCTCTCTCCCTCTCACACACTCCTGTATCTGGGGAGGTCTCTAACCCTCTCTCTCTCTCTCTCTCTCACACACTCCTGTATCTGGGGAAGTGTATCTAACCCTCTCTCCCTCTCTCTCTGTCTCACATTCTCCTGTATCTGGGGAGGTGTCTCTAACCCTCTCTCCCTCTCTCTCTCTCTCACACATTCCTGTATCTGGGGAGGTCACTCTAACCCACTCTCTCTCTCTCTCTCTCACACACTCCTGTATTTGGGCAGGTCTCTCTAACCCTCTCTCTCTCTCTCACACACACTCCTGTATCTGGGGAGGTCTCTCTAACCCCCTCTCTCTCTCTCTCTCTCTCTCTCACACACACTCCTGTATCTGGGGAGGTCTCTCTCACCCTCTCTCTCTCTCACACACACTCCTGTATCTGGGGAAGTCTCTCTAACCCTCTCTCTCTCTCACACACTCCTGTATCTGGGGAGGTCTCTCTAACCCTCTCTCTCTCTCTCTCTCTCTCACACAATCCTGTATCTGGGGAGGTCTCTCTAACCCTCTCTCTCTCTCTCTCTCTCTCACACAATCCTGTATCTGGGGAGGTCTCTCTAACCCTCTCTCTCTCTCACACACTCCTGTATCTGGGGAGGTCTCTCTAACCCTCTCTCTCTCTCACACACACTCCTGTATCTGGGGAGGTCTCTCTAACCCCCTCTCTCTCTCACACACACACTCCTGTATCTGGGGAGGTCTCTCTAACCCTCTCTCTCTTTCAGACACACTCCTGTATCTGGGGAGGTCTCTCTAACCCTCTCTCTCTCTCATACACACACTCCTGTATCTGGGGAGGTCTCTCTAACCCTCTCTCTCTCTCTCTCTCTCTCTCTCTCACACACTCCTGTATCTGGGGAGGTCTCTCTAACCCTCTCTCTCTCTCACACACTCCTGTATCTGGGGAGGTCTCTCTAACCATCTCTCTCTCTCCCTCTCACACACACACTCCTGTATCTGGGGAGGTCGCTCTAACACTCTCTCTCTCTCTCTCTCACACACTCCTGTATCTGGGGAGGTCTCTCTGACCCTCTCTCTCTCTCTCTCTCTCTCACACAATCCAGTATCTGGGGAGGTCTCTCTAACCCTCTCTCTCTCTCTCACACACACTCCTGTATCTGGGGAGTCTCTCTAAACCTCTCTCACTCTCTCTCACACACACTCCTGTATTTGGGGAGGTCTCTCTAACCCTCTCTCTCTCTCTCTCTCACACACACTCCTGTATCTGGGGAGGTCTCTCTAACCCTCTCTGTCTCTCATACACACACTCCTGTATCTGGGGAGGTCTCTCTAACCCCCTCTCTCTCTCTCTCTCTCTCTCTCTCACACACTCCTGTATCTGGGGAGGTCTCTCTAACACTCTCTCTCTCTCACACACACTGCCGTATCTGGGGAGGTCTCTCTAACCCTCTCTCTCTCTCACACACACTCCTGTATCTGGGGAGGTCTCTGTAAACCTCTCTCACTCTCTCTCACACACACTCCTGTATTTGGGGAGGTCTCTCGAACCCTCTCTCTCTCTCACACACACTCCTGTATCTGGGGAGGTCTCTCTAACACCCTCTCTCTCTCTCACACACACTCCTGTATCTGGGGAGGTCTCTCTAACCCTCTCTCTCTCTCACACACACTCCTGTATCTGGGGAGGTCTCTCTAACCCTCTCTCTCTCACACACACACACTCCTGTATCTGGGGAGGTCTCTCTAACCCTCTCTCTCTCTCAGACACACTCCTGTATCTGGGGAGTTCTCTCTAACCCTCTCTCTCTCTCACACACTCCTGTATCTGGGGAGGTCTCTCTAACCATCTCTCTCTCTCCCTCTCACACACACACTCCTGGATCTGGGGAGGTCGCTCTAACACTCTCTCTCTCTCTCTCTCACACACTCCTGTATCTGGGGAGGTCTCTCTAACCCTCTCTCTCTCTCTCTCTCTCACACAATCCTGTATCTGGGGAGGTCTCTCTAACCCTCTCTCTCTCTCTCTCTCTCTCTCACACACTCCTGTATCTGGGGAGGTCTCTCTAACCCTCTCTCTCTCTCACACACACTCCTGTATCTGGGGAGGTCTCTCTAACCCTCTCTCTCTCTCACACACACACTCCTGTATCTGGGGAGGTCTCTCTAACCCTCTCTCTCTCTCAGACACACTCCTGTATCTGGGGAGGTCTCTCTAACCCTCTCTCTCTCTCATACACACACTCCTGTATCTGGGGAAGTCTCTCTAACCATCTCTCTCTCTCCCTCTCACACACACACTCCTGTATCTGGGGAGGTCTCTCTAACCCTCTCTCTCTCTCTCTCACACACTCCTGTATCTGGGGAGGTCTCTCTAACCCTCTCTCTCTCTCACACACTCCTGTATCTGTGGAGGTCTCTCTAACCCTCTCTCTCTCTCTCTCCCTCTCACACACTCCTGTATCTGGGGAGGTCTCTAACCCTCTCTCTCTCTCTCTCTCTCACACACTCCTGTATCTGGGGAGGTGTGTCTAACCCTCTCTCCCTCTCTCTCTGTCTCACATTCTCCTGTATCTGGGGAGGTGTCTCTAACCCTCTCTCCCTCTCTCTCTCTCACACACATTCCTGTATCTGGGGAGGTCTCTCTAACCCACTCTCTCTCTCTCTCTCTCACACACTCCTGTATTTGGGGAGGTCTCTCTAACCCTCTCTCTCTCTCACACACACTCCTGTATCTGGGGAGGTCTCTCTAACCCCCTCTCTCTCTCTCTCTCACACACACTCCTGTATCTGGGGAGGTCTCTCTAACCCTCTCTCTCTCTCACACACACTCCTGTATCTGGGGAGGTCTCTCTAACCCTCTCTCTCTCTCACACACTCCTGTATCTGGGGAGGTCTCTCTAACCCTCTCTCTCTCTCTCTCTCTCTCACACAATCCTGTATCTGGGGAGGTCTCTCTAACCCCCTCTCTCTCTCACACACTCTCCTGTATCTGGGGAGGTCTCTCTAACACTCTCTCTCTCTCACACACTCCTGTATCTGGGGAGGTCTCTCTAACCATCTCTCTCTCTGCCTCTCACACACACACTCCTGTATCTGGGGAGGTCGCTCTAACACTCTCTCTCTCTCTCTCTCACACACTCCTGTATCTGGGGAGGTCTCTCTAACCTTCTCTCTCTCTCACACACTCCTGTATCTGGGGAGGTCTCTCTAACCCTCTCTCTCTCTCACACACACTCCTGTATCTGGGGAGGTCTCTCTAACCCCCTCTCTCTCTCACACACACACTCCTGTATCTGGGGAGGTCTCTCTAACCCTCTCTCTCTCTCAGACACACTCCTGTATCTGGGGAGGTCTCTCTAACCCTCTCTCTCTCTCATACACACACTCCTGTATCTGGGAAAGTCTCTCTAACCATCTCTCTCTCTCCCTCTCACACACACACTCCTGTATCTGGGGAGGTCTCTCTAACCCTCTCTCTCTCTCTCTCTCTCTCTCACACACACTCCTGTATCTGGGGAGGTCTCTCTAACCCTCTCTCTCTCTCACACACTCCTGTATCTGGGGAGGTCTCTCTAACCATCTCTCTCTCTCCCTCTCACACACACACTCCTGTATCTGGGGAGGTCGCTCTAACACTCTCTCTCTCTCTCTCTCACACACTCCTGTATCTGGGGAGGACTCTCTGACCCTCTCTCTCTCTCTCTCTCTCTCACACAATCCAGTATCTGGGGAGGTCTCTCTAACCCTCTCTCTCTCTCACACACACTGCTGTATCTGGGGAGGTCTCTCTAACCCTCTCTCTCTCACACACACACTCCTGTATCTGGGGAGGTCTCTCTAACCCTCTCTCTCTCACACACACACTCCTGTATCTGGGGAGGTCTCTCTAACCCTCTCTCTCTCTCTCTCTATCTCTCTCTCACACACACTCCTGTATCTGGAGAGGTCTCTCTAACCTTCTCTCTCTCTCTCTCATTCACACACACTCCTGTATCTGGGGAGGTCTCTCTAACCCTCTCTCTCTCTCTCACACACAAAGTCCTGTATCTGGGGAGGTCTCTCTAACCCTCTCTCTCTCTCTCTCTCACACACACTCCTGTATCTGGGGAGGTCTCTCTAACCTTCTCTCTCTCTCTCTCTCTCTGAAACACTATCTTGTATCTGGGGAGGTCTCTCTAACCCTCTCTCTCTCTCTCACACACTCCTGTATCTGGGGAGGTCTCTCTAACCCTCTCTCTCTCTCTCTCTCTCTCTCACACACACTCCTGTATCTGTGGAGGTCTCTCTAACCCTCTCTCTCTCTCTCTCACACACACTCCTGTATCTGGGGAGGTCTCTCTAACCCTCTCTCTCTCTCTCTCTCTCTCTCACACACTCCTGTATCTGGGGAGGTGTATCTAACCCTCTCTCCCTCTCTCTCTGTCTCACATTCTCCTGTATCTGGGGAGGTGTCTCTAACCCTTCTCCCTCTCTCTCTCTCTCACACATTCCTGTATCTGGGGAGGTCTCTCTAACCCACTCTCTCTCTCTCTCTCTCACACACTCCTGTATCTGGGGAGGTCTCTCTAACCCTCTCGCTCTCTCTCTGACACACACTCCTGAATTTGGGGAGGTCTCTCTAACCCTCTCTCTCTCTCACACACACTCCTGTATCTGGGGAGGTCTCTCTAACCCCCTCTCTCTCTCTCTCTCTCTCTCTCACACACACTCCTGTATCTGGGGAGGTCTCTCTAACCCTCTCTCTCTCTCACACACACTCCTGTATCTGGGGAGGTCTCTCTAACCCTCTCTCTCTCTCACACACTCCTGTATCTGGGGAGGTCTCTCTAACCCTCTCTCTCTCTCTCTCTCTCTCACACAATCCTGTATCTGGGGAGGTCTCTCTAACCCTCTCTCTCTCTCACACACTCTCCTGTATCTGGGGAGGTCTCTCTAACCATCTCTCTCTCTCCCTCTCACACACACACTCCAGTATCTGGGGAGGTCGCTCTAACCCTCTCTCTCTCCCTCTCACACACACACAGTCCTGTATCTGGGGAGGTCTCTCTAACCCTCTCTCTCTCTCTCTCTCTCTCTCTCACACGCTCCTGTATCTGGGGAGGTCTCTCTAACCCTCTCTCTCTCTCTCTCTCTCTCACACAATCCTGTATCTGGGGAGGTCTCTCTAACCCTCTCTCTCTCTCTCTCACACACACTCCTGTATCTGGGGAGGTCTCTCTAACCCTCTCTCTCTCTCTCACACACTCCTGTATCTGGGGAGGTCTCTCTAACCCTCTCTCTCTCTCACACACACTCCTGTATCTGGGGAGGTCTCTCTAACCCTCTCTCTCTCTCTCTCTCTCTCTCTCACACACTCCTGTATCCGGGGAGGTCTCTCTAACCCTCTCTCTCTCTCTCTCTCACACAATCCTGTATCTGGGGAGGTCTCTCTAACCCCCTCTCTCTCTCTCTCACACACACTCCTGTATCTGGGGAGGTCTCTCTAACCCTCTCTCTCTCTCTCTCTCTCTCTCACACACACTCCTGTATCTGGGGAGGTCTCTCTAACCCCCTCTCTCTCTCTCTCACACACACTCCTGCATCTGGGGAGGTCTCTCTAACCCTCTCTCTCTCTCACGCACACTCCTGTATCTGGGGAGGTCTCTCTAACTCTCTCTCTCTCTCTCTCTCTCTCACACTCCTGTATCTGGGGAGGTCTCTCTAACCCTCTCTCTCTCTCACACACACTGCCGTATCTGGGGAGGTCTCTCTAACCTTCTCTCTCTCTCTCTCTCTCTGAAACACTATCTTGTATCTGGGGAGGTCTCTCTAACCCTCTCTCTATCTCTCTCTCTCACACACTCCTGTATCTGGGGAGGTCTCTCTAACCCCCTCTCTCTCTCTCTCTCTCACACTCCTGTATCTGGGGAGGTCTCTCTAACCCTATCTCTCTCACACACACACTCCTGTATCTGGGGAGGTCTCTCTAACCCTCTCTCTCTCTCAGACACACTCCTGTATCTGGGGAGGTCTCTCTAACCCTCTCTCTCTCTCATACACACACTCCTGTATCTGGGAAAGTCTCTCTAACCATCTCTCTCTCTCCCTCTCACACACACACTCCTGTATCTGGGGAGGTCTCTCTAACCCTCTCTCTCTCTCTCTCTCTCTCTCTCACACACTCCTGTATCTGGGGAGGTCTCTCTAACCCTCTCTCTCTCTCACACACTCCTGTATCTGGGGAGGTCTCTCTAACCATCTCTCTCTCTCCCTCTCACACACACACTCCTGTATCTGGGGAGGTCGCTCTAACACTCTCTCTCTCTCTCTCTCACACACTCCTGTATCTGGGGAGGACTCTCTGACCCTCTCTCTCTCTCTCTCTCTCTCACACAATCCAGTATCTGGGGAGGTCTCTCTAACCCTCTCTCTCTCTCTCACACACACTCCTGTATCTGGGGAGTCTCTCTAAACCTCTCTCACTCTCTCACACACACACTCCTGTATTTGGGGAGGTCTCTCTAACCCTCTCTCTCTCTCTCTCTCACACACACTCCTGTATCTGGGGAGGTCTCTCTAACCCTCTCTCTCTCTCACACACACACTCCTGTATCTGGGGAGGTCTCCCTAACCCCCTCTCTCTCTCTCTCTCTCTCTCTCTCACACACTCCTGTATCTGGGGAGGTCTCTCTAACCCTCTCTCTCTCTCACACACACTGCCGTATCTGGGGAGGTCTCTCTAACCCTCTCTCTCTCTCACACACACTGCTGTATCTGGGGAGGTCTCTCTAACCCTCTCTCTCTCACACACACACTCCTGTATCTGGGGAGGTCTCTCTAACCCTCTCTCTCTCACACACACACTCCTGTATCTGGGGAGGTCTCTCTAACCCTCTCTCTCTCTCTCTCTATCTCTCTCTCACACACACTCCTGTATCTGGAGAGGTCTCTCTAACCTTCTCTCTCTCTCTCTCATTCACACACACTCCTGTATCTGGGGAGGTCTCTCTAACCCTCTCTCTCTCTCTCACACACAAAGTCCTGTATCTGGGGAGGTCTCTCTAACCCTCTCTCTCTCTCTCTCTCACACACACTCCTGTATCTGGGGAGGTCTCTCTAACCTTCTCTCTCTCTCTCTCTCTCTGAAACACTATCTTGTATCTGGGGAGGTCTCTCTAACCCTCTCTCTCTCTCTCACACACTCCTGTATCTGGGGAGGTCTCTCTAACCCTCTCTCTCTCTCTCTCTCTCTCTCACACACACTCCTGTATCTGTGGAGGTCTCTCTAACCCTCTCTCTCTCTCTCTCACACACACTCCTGTATCTGGGGAGGTCTCTCTAACCCTCTCTCTCTCTCTCTCTCTCTCTCTCTCACACACTCCTGTATCTGGGGAGGTGTATCTAACCCTCTCTCCCTCTCTCTCTGTCTCACATTCTCCTGTATCTGGGGAGGTGTCTCTAACCCTTCTCCCTCTCTCTCTCTCTCACACATTCCTGTATCTGGGGAGGTCTCTCTAACCCACTCTCTCTCTCTCTCTCTCACACACTCCTGTATCTGGGGAGGTCTCTCTAACCCTCTCGCTCTCTCTCTGACACACACTCCTGAATTTGGGGAGGTCTCTCTAACCCTCTCTCTCTCTCACACACACTCCTGTATCTGGGGAGGTCTCTCTAACCCCCTCTCTCTCTCTCTCTCTCTCTCTCACACACACTGCTGTATCTGGGGAGGTCTCTCTAACCCTCTCTCTCTCTCACACACACTCCTGTATCTGGGGAGGTCTCTCTAACCCTCTCTCTCTCTCACACACTCCTGTATCTGGGGAGGTCTCTCTAACCCTCTCTCTCTCTCTCTCTCTCTCACACAATCCTGTATCTGGGGAGGTCTCTCTAACCCTCTCTCTCTCTCACACACTCTCCTGTATCTGGGGAGGTCTCTCTAACCATCTCTCTCTCTCCCTCTCACACACACACTCCAGTATCTGGGGAGGTCGCTCTAACCCTCTCTCTCTCCCTCTCACACACACACAGTCCTGTATCTGGGGAGGTCTCTCTAACCCTCTCTCTCTCTCTCTCTCTCTCTCTCACACGCTCCTGTATCTGGGGAGGTCTCTCTAACCCTCTCTCTCTCTCTCTCTCTCTCACACAATCCTGTATCTGGGGAGGTCTCTCTAACCCTCTCTCTCTCTCTCACACACACTCCTGTATCTGGGGAGGTCTCGCTAACCCTCTCTCTCTCTCTCACACACTCCTGTATCTGGGGAGGTCTCTCTAACCCTCTCTCTCTCTCACACACACTCCTGTATCTGGGGAGGTCTCTCTAACCCTCTCTCTCTCTCTCTCTCTCTCTCTCACACACTCCTGTATCTGGGGAGGTCTCTCTAACCCTCTCTCTCTCTCTCTCTCACACAATCCTGTATCTGGGGAGGTCTCTCTAACCCCCTCTCTCTCTCTCTCTCACACACTCCTGTATCTGGGGAGGTCTCTCTAACCCTCTCTCTCTCTCTCTCTCTCTCTCTCTCTGAAACACTATCTTGTATCTGGGGAGGTCTCTCTAACCCTCTCTCTATCTCTCTCTCTCACACACTCCTGTATCTGGGGAGGTCTCTCTAACCCCCTCTCTCTCTCTCTCTCACACTCCTGTATCTGGGGAGGTCTCTCTAACCCTATCTCTCTCACACACACACTCCTGTATCTGGGGAGGTCTCTCTAACTCTCTCTCTCTCTCTCACACACACTCCTGTATCTGGGGAGGTCTCTCTAAACTTCTCTCTCTCTCTCTCTCTGAAACACTATCTTGTATCTGGGGAGGTCTCTCTAACCCTCTCTCTATCTCTCTCTCTCACACACTCCTGTATCTGGGGAGGTCTCTCTAACCCCCTCTCTCTCTCTCTCTCTCACACTCCTGTATCTGGGGAGGTCTCTCTAACCCCCTCTCTCTCTCTCTCACACACACTCCTGTATCTGGGGAGGTCTTTCTAACCCCCTCTCGCTCTCTCACACACACTCCTGTATCTGGGGAGGTCTCTCTAACCCCCTCTCTCTCTCTCTCACACACACTCCTGTATCTGGGGAGGTCTCTCTAACCCTCTCTCTCTCTCTCTCTCTCTCTCACACACACTCCTGTATCTGGGGAGGTCTCTCTAACCCTCTCTCTATCTCTCTCTCTCACACACTCCTGTATCTGGGGAGGTCTCTCTAAACCCCTCTCTCTCTCTCTCTCACACACACTCCTGTATCTGGGGAGGTCTCTCTAACCCCCTCTCGCTCTCTCTCACACACACTCCTGTATCTGGGGAGGTCTCTCTAACCCTCTCTCTCTCTCTCTCTCTCACACACACTCCTGTATCTGGGGAGGTCTCTCTAACCCTCTCTCTCTCTCACACACTCCTGTATCTGGGGAGGTCTCTCTAACCCTCTCTCTCTCTCTCTCACACACACTCCTGTATCTGGGGAGGTCTCTCTAACCCTCTCTCTCTCTCTCTCTCTCTCTCTCTCTCTCACACACACTCCTGTATCTGTGGAGGTCTCTCTAACCCTCTCTCTCTCTCTCTCACACACACTCCTGTATCTGGGGAGGTCTCTCTAACCCTCTCTCTCTCTCTCTCTCACACACACTCCTGTATCTGGGGAGGTGTCTCTAACCCTCTCTCCCTCTCTCTCTCTCTCACACATTCCTGTATCTGGGGTAGTGTCTCTAACCCACTCTCTCTCTCTCTCTCTCACACACTCCTGTATCTGGGGAGGTCTCTCTAACCATCTCGCTCTCTCTCTGACACACACTCCTGTACCTGGGGAGGTCTCTCTAACCCTCTCTCTCTCTCTCTCTCTCTCTCGCACACACTCCTGTATCTGGAGAGGTCTCTCTAACCCTCTCTCTCTCTCTCTCTCACACATACACTCCTGTATCTGGGGAGGTCTCTCTAACCCTCTCTCTCTCTCTCTCTCACACACACTCCTGTATCTGGGGAGGTCTCTCTAACCCTCTCGCTCTCTCTCTCACACACACTCCTGTATCTGGGGAGGTGTATCTAACCCTCTCTCCCTCTCTCTCTGCCTCACATTCTCCTGTATCTGGGGAGGTGTCTCTAACCCTCTCTCTCTCTCTCTCACACACTCCTGTATCTGGGGAGGTGTCTCTAACCCTCTCCTCTCTCTCTCTCTCTCTCTCACACTCCTGTATCTGGGGAGGTCTCTCTCTCTCTCTCTCTCTCTCACACACACTCCTGTATCTGGGGAGGTCTCTCTAACCCTCTCTTACTCTCACACACACTCCTGTATCTGGGGAGGTCTCTCTAACCCTCTCTCTCTCTCACACACACTCCTGTATCTGGGGAGGTCTCTCTAACCCTCTGTCTCTCTCTCACACACACTCCTTTATCTGGGGAGGTCTCTCTAACCCTCTCTCTCTCTCTCTCTCTCACACACTCCTGTATGTGGGGAGGTCTCTCTAACCCTCTGTCTCTCTCTCACACACACTCCTGTATCTGGGGAGGTCTCTCTAACCCTCTCTCTCTCTCACACACTCCTGTATCTGGGGAGGTCTCTCTAACCCTCTCTCTCTCTCACACACTCCTGTATGTGGGGAGGTCTCTCTAACCCTCTGTCTCTCTCTCACACACACTCCTGTATCTGGGGAGGTCTCTCTAACCCTCTCTCTCTCTCACACACTCCTGTATCTGGGGAGGTCTCTCTAACGCTCTCTCTCTCTCACACACTCCTGTATCTGGGGAGGTCTCTCTAACCCTCTCTCTCTCACACACACTCCTGTATCTGGGGAGGTCTTTCGAACTCTCTCTCTCTCTCTCTCTCTCACACACAATCCTGTATCTGGGGAGGTCTCTCTCTCTCCCTCTCTCTCTCTCACACACTCCTGTATGTGGGGAGGTCTCTCTAACCCTCTCTCTCTCTCTCTCTCACACACTCCTGTATCTGGGGAGGTCTCTCTAACCCTCTCTCTCTCTCTCACACACTCCTGTATCTGGGGAGGTCTCTCTAACCCTCTCTCTCTCTCTCTCTCTCACACACTCCTGTATTTGGGGAGGTGTCTCTAACCCTCTCTCTCTCTCACACACACTCCTGTATTTGGGGAGGTCTCTCTAACCCTCTCTCTCTCTCTCTCACATACACTCCTGTATCTGGGGATGTCTCTCTAACCCTCTCCCTCTCTCTCTCTCTCTCTCTCTCACACACTCCTGTATCTGGGGAGGTCTCTCTAACCCTCTCTCTCTCTCTCTCACACACACTCCTGTATCTGGGGAGGTCTCTCTAACCCTCTCTCTCTCTCTCTCTCTCTCTCTCACACACTCCTGTATCTGGGGAGGTCTCTCTAACCCTCTCTCTCTCTCTCTCTCTCACACACTCCTGTATCTGGGGAGGTCTCTCTAACCCTCTCTCTCTCTCTCACACACACACTCCTGTATCTGGGGAGGTATCTCTAACACTCTCTCTCTCTCTCACACACTCCTGTATCTGGGGAGGTCTCTCTAACCCTCTCTCTCTCTCTCACACACACTCCTGTATCTGGGGAGGTCTCTCTAACCCTCTCTCTCTCTCTCTCTCTCTCACACACACACACACACTCCTGTATCTGGGGAGGTCTCTCTAACCCTTTCTCTCTCTCTCTCACACACTCCTGTATCTAGGGAGGTATTTCTAACCCTCTCTCTCTCTCTCTCTCTCTCTCTCACACACACACACACTCCTGTATCTGGGGAGGTCTCTCTAACCCTCTCTCTCTCTCACACACTCCTGTATCTGGGGAGGTCTCTCTAACCCTCTCTCTCGCTCACACACACTCCTGTATCTGGGGAGGTCTCTCTAACTCTCTCTCTCTCTCTCTCACACACACACACTCCTGTATCTGGGCAGGTCTCTCTAACCCTTTCTCTCTCTCTCACACACACTCCTGTATCTGGGGAGGTCTCTCTAACCCTCTCTCTCTCTCTCTCTCACATACTCCTGTATCTGGGGAGGTCTCTCTAACCCTCTCTCTCTCTCTCTCTCACACACACTCCTGTATCTGGGGAGGTCTCTCTAACTCTCTCTCTCTGTCTCTCTCTCACACACTCCTGTATCTGGGGAGGTCTCTCTAACCCTCTCTCTCTCTCTCTCACACACACATTCCTGTATCTGGGGAGGTCTCTCTAACCCTCTCTCACTCTCTCTCACACACACACTCCTGTATCTGGGGAGGTCTCTCTAACCCTCTCTCTCTCTCTCTCTCTCACACACACATTCCTGTATCTGGGGAGGTCTCTCTAACCCTCTCTCACTCTCTCTCACACACACACTCCTGTATCTGGGGAGGTCTCTCTAACCCTCTCTCTCTCTCACACACACTTCTGTATCTGGGGAGGTCTCTCTAACCCTCTCTCTCTCTCACACACACTCCTGTATCTGGGGAGGTCTCTCTAACCCTCTCTCTCTCTCTCTCTCTCACACACACTCCTGTATCTAGGGAGGTCTTTCTAACCCTCTCTCTCTCTCTCTCTCTCTCACACACACACACACTCCTGTACCTGGGGTGGTCTCCCTAACCCTCTCTCACTCTCACACACACTTCTGTATCTGGGGAGGTCTCTCTAACCCTCTCTCTCTCTCTCTCTCACACACACTCCTGTATCTAGGGAGGTCTTTCTAACCCTCTCTCTCTCTCTCACACACACACACACTCCTGTATCTGGGGAGGTCTCTCTAACCCTCTCTCTCTCTCTCTCACACACACTCCTGTACCTGGGGAGGTCTCTCTAACCCTCTCTCTCTCTCTCACACAGTCCTGTATCTGGGGAGGTCTCTCTAACCCTCTCTCTCTCTCACACACACTCCTGTATCTGGGGAGGTCTCTCTAACCCTCTCTCTCTCTCCCTCGCTCACACACACACTCCTGTATCTGGGGAGGTCTCTCTAACCCTTTCTCTCTCTCTCTCTCTCTCTCTCACACACTCCTGTATCTGGGGAGGTCTCTCTAATCCTCTCTCTCTCTCACACACACTCCTGTGCCTGGGGAGGTCTCTCTAACCCTCTCTCTCTCTCTCTCTCACACACACACACTCCTGTATCTGGGGAGGTCTCTCTAACCCTCTCTCTCTCTCTCACACACACTCCTGTATCTGGGGAGGTCTCTCTAACCCTCTCTCTCTCTCTCACACACACACTCCTGTATCTGGGGAGGTCTCTCTAACCCTCTCTCTCTCTCTCTCTCTCACACACACTCCTGTAACTGGGGAGGTCTCTCTAACCCTCTCTCTCTCTCTCTCACACACTCCTGTATCTGGGGAGGTCTCTCTAACCCTCTCTCTCTCTCTCACACACACTCCTGTATCTGGGGAGGTCTCTCTAACCCTCTCTGTCTCTCTCTCTCTCACACACACTCCTGTATCTGGGGAGGTCTCTCTAACCCTCTCTCTCTCTCTCTCTCTCACACACGCTCCTGTATCTGGGGAGGTCTCTCTAACCCTCTCTCTCTCTCACACACACATTCCTGTACCTGGGGAGGTCTCTCTAACCCTCTCTCTCTCTCTCTCACACACACACTCCTGTATCTAGGGAGGTCTTTCTAACCCTCTCTCTCTCTCACACACACACTCCTGTATCTGGGGCGGTTTCTCTAATCCTCTCTCTCTCTCTCTCTCACACACAATCCTGTATCTGGGGAGGTTTCTCTAACCCTCTCTCTCTCTCACACACACATTCCTGTACCTGGGGAGGTCTCTCTAACCCTCTCTCTCTCTCTCTCACACACACACTCCTGTATCTGGGGAGGTCTCTCTAACCCTCTCTCTCTCTCACACACACACTCCTGTATCTGGGGCGGTTTCTCTAATCCTCTCTCTCTCTCTCTCTCACACACACTCCTGTATCTAGGGAGGTCTTTCTAACCCTCTCTCTCTCTCACACACACACTCCTGTATCTGGGGAGGTCTCTCTAACCCCCCCCCTCTCTCTCTCTCCCTCACACACACTCCTGTATCTGGGGAGGTTTCTCTAACCCTCTCTCTCTCTCTCTCACACACACTCGTGTATCTGAGGAGGTCTCTCTAACCCTCTCTCTCTCTCACACACTCACTCCTGTATCTGGGGAGGTCTCTCTCTCTCTCTCTCACACACACTCCTGTATCTGGGGTGGTCTCTCTAACCCTCTCTCTCTCGCTCTCTCTCACACATACTCCTGTATCTGGGGTGGTCTCTCTAACCCTCTCTCTCTCGCTCTCTCTCACACACACTCCTGTATCTCGGGAGGTCTCTCTAACCCTCTCTCTCTCTCTCTCACACACACTCGTGTATCTGAGGAGGTCTCTCTAACCCTCTCTCTCTCTCACACACTCACTCCTGTATCTGGGGAGGTCTCTCTCTCTCTCTCTCACACACACTCCTGTATCTGGGGTGGTCTCTCTAACCCTCTCTCTCTCGCTCTCTCTCACACACACTCCTGTATCTGGGGTGGTCTCTCTAACCCTCTCTCTCTTGCTCTCTCTCACACACACTCCTGTATCTGGGGTGGTCTCTCTAACCCTCTCTCTCTCGCTCTCTCTCACACACACTCCTGTATCTGGGGAGGTCTCTCTAACCCTCCCTCTCTCTCTCACACACACACTCGTGTATCTGGGGAGGTCTCTCTAACCCTCTCTCTCTCTCTCTCACACACTCCTGTATCTGGGGAGGTCTCTCTAACCCTCTCTACCTCTATCTTCCTCCGCCTCCCTCTCTCTCCCTCCCTCCCTCTCTCTCTTTCTCCCTCTCTCCCTCTCTCTCTCTCTCTCCCTCTCGCTCCCTCTCTCACGCTCTCCCTCTCCCTCTCTCTCCCTGTCCCTCTCCCTCTCCCTCCCTCTCCCTCTCTCCCTCGCTCTCTCCCTCACTCTCCCTATCCCTCAGTCTCCCTCTCCTCCCTCCCTCTCCCTCTCTCTCCCTCCCTCTCTCTCTCACTGTCACTCTCCCTCTCCCTCTCTCTCCCTCTCACTCCCTCTCTCTCACTCTCTCTAAGTCTATCACTCACTCTCACTCTGTCTCCCTCCCCCCTCTCTCTCTCAGTCTTTCTCCCACTCTCCCTCTCTCCTTGTTTCCCTCTCTCCCTCTCTCTCCCTCTCTCCCTCCCTCCCTCACTCTCTCTCTCTCCCTCCCTCTCTCCCTCTCCCTCCCTCTCTACCTCCCTCTCTCTCTCACTCCCTCCCTCTCACTCTCCCTCCCTCCCTCCCTCTCTCTCCTCCTCCCTCTCTCTCCCCCTCCCTCTCACTCTCTCACTCTCACTCTCTCTCTTTCGCTGGAACAATGCAATTTGTCACTCACCCTCCGAAGTGGAAAGTAACGTTGAGATTGTCAACACAAAGATCGTCCAGTCCACAATTTTTCTCCACTGGGATCTGGAATATATTGGAGACAGTCAGCCCGATAGAACAGACCCTTGTATCAAATCCGGGACCACATTCTGTGTGCAGACAGCAACAGCACCTCCCCATGGCAGAATCTTACACACACCCTCACTCACCAATATATCCCAGTGTGGTCTAGCCAGACCAGAACTGTACACAGTGCTCCCAGTGTGGTCTAACCAGACCAGAACTGTACACAGTGCTCCCAGTGTGGTCTAACCAGACCAGAACTGTACACAGTGCTCCCAGTGTGGTTTAACCAGACCAGAACTGTACACAGTGCTCCCAGTGTGGTCTAACCAGACCAGAACTGTACACAGTGCTCCCAGTGTGGTCTAACCAGACAAGAACTGTACACAGTGCTCCCAGTGTGGTTTAACCAGACCAGAACTGTACACAGTGCTCCCAGTGTGGTCTAACCAGACCAGAACTGTACACAGCGCTCCCAGTGTGGTCTAACCAGACCAGAACTGTACACAGTGCTCCCAGTGTGGTCTAACCAGACCAGAACTGTACACAGTGCTCCCAGTGTGGTCTAACCAGACCAGAACTGTACACAGTGCTCCCATGTGGTCTAACCAGACCAGAACTGTACACAGTGCTCCCAGTGTGGTCTAACCAGACCAGAACTGTACACAGTGCTCCCAGTGTGGTCTAACCAGACCAGAACTGTACACAGTGCTCCCAGTGTGGTCTAACCAGACCAGAACTGTACACAGTGCTCCCAGTGTGGTCTAACCAGACGAGAACTGTACACAGTGCTCCCAGTGTGGTCTAACCAGACCAGAACTGTACACAGTGCTCCCAGTGTGGTCTAACCAGACCAGAACTGTACACAGTGCTCCCAGTGTGGTCTAACCAGACGAGAACTGTACACAGTGCTCCCAGTGTGGTCTAACCAGACCAGAACTGTACACAGCGCTCCCAGTGTGGTCTAACCAGACCAGAACTGTACACAGTGCTCCCAGTGTGGTCGAACCAGACCAGAACTGTGCACAGTGCCCCCAGTGTGGTCTAACCAGACATGAACTGTACACAGTGCTCCCAGTGTGGTCTAACCAGACCAGAACTGTACACAGTGCAACCAGTGTGGTCTCACCTGACCAGAACTGTACACAGTGCTCCCAGTGTGGTCTAACCAGGCCTGAACTGAACACAGTGCTCCCAATGTGGTCTAACCAGACCAGAACTGTGCACAGTGCTCCCAGTGTGGTCTAACCGGACCAGAACTGTACACAGTGCTCCCAGTGTGGTCTAACCAGACCAGAACTGTACACAGTGCTCCCAGTTTGGTCTAGCCAGACCAGAACTGGACACAGTGCCCCCAGTGTGGTCTAACCAGACCAGAACTGTACACAGTGCTCCCAGTGTGGTCTAACCAGACCAGAACTGTACACAGTGCTCCCAGTGTGGTCTAACCCGACCAGAGCTGTACACAGTGCTCCCAGTGAGGTCGAACCAGACCAGAACTGTACACAGCGCTCCCAGTGTGGTCTAACCTAACCAGAACTGTACACAGTGCTCCCAGTGTGGTCAAACCAGACCACAACTGGACACAGTGCTCCCAGTGAGGTCGAACCAGACCAGAACTGTACACAGCGCTCCCAGTGTGGTCTAACCAGACCACAACTGGACACAGTGCTCCCAGTGTGAACTAACCAGACCAGAACTGTACACAGTGCTCCCCGTGTGGTCTAACCAGACCAGAACTGTACACAGTGCTCCTAGTGTGGTCTAACCCAACCAGAACTGTACACAGTGTTCCCAGTGTGGTCTAACCAAACCAGAACTGTACACAGTGCTCCCAGTGTGGTCTAACCAGACCACAACTGGACACAGTGCTCCCAGTGTGTTCTAACCAGACCACAACTGGACACAGTGCTCCCAGTGTAGTCTAACCAGACCAGAACTGTACACAGTGCTCCCAGTGTGGTCTAACCAGACCAGAACTGTACACAGTGCTCCCAGTGTGGTCTAACCAGACCAGAACTGTACACAGTGCTCCCCGTGTGGTCTAACCAGACCAGAACTGTACTCAGTGCTCCCAGTGTGGTCTAACCAGACCACAACTGGACACAGCGCTCCCAGTGTGGTCTACCCAGACCAGAACTGTACACAGTGCTCCCAGTGTGGTCTAACCAGACCAGAACTGTACGCAGTGCTCCCAGTGTGGTCTAACCAGACCAGAACTGTACACAGTGCTCCCAGTGTGGTCTAACCAGACCAGAACTGTACACAGTGCTCCCAGTGTGGTCTAACCAGACCAGAACTGTACACAGTGCTCCCAGTGTGGTCTAACCAGACCAGAACTGCAGATAGTGCTCCCAGTGTGGTCGAACCAGACCAGAACTGTACACAGTGCTCCCAGTGTGGTCTAACCAGACCACAACTGGACACAGTGCTCCCAGTGTGGTCTAACCAGACCAGAACTGTACACAGTGCTCCCAGTGTGGTCTAACCAGACCACAACTGGACACAGTGCTCCCAGTGTGTTCTAACCAGACCAGAACTGTACACAGTGCTCCCAGTGTGGTCGAACCAGACCAGAACTGTGCACGGCGCTCCCAGTGTGGTCTAACCAGACCAGAACTGTGCACAGCGCTCCCAGTGTGGTCTAACCTGACCAGAAATGTACACTGTGCTCCCACTGTGGTCTAACCAGACCAGAACTGTACACAGTGCTCCCAGTGTGGTCTAACCGGACCAGAACTGTACACAGTGCTCCCAGTGTGGTCTAACCAGACCAGAACTGTACACAGTGCTCGCAGTGCGGTTTAACCGGACCAGAACTGTACACAGTGCTCCGAGTGTGGTCTAACCAAACCAGAACTGTACTCAGTGCTCCCAGTGTGGTCTAACCGGACCAGAACTGTACACAGTGCTCCCAGTGTGGTCTAACCAGACCAGAACTGTACACAGTGCTCCCAGTGTGGTCTAACCAGAACAGAACTGTACACAGTGCTCCCAGTGTGGTCTAACCAGACCAGAACTGTACACAGTGCTCCCAGTGTGGTCTAACCAGACCAGAACTGTACACAGTTCTCCCAGTGTTGTCTAACCAGACCAGAACTGTACACAGCGCTCCCAGTGCGGTTTAACCACACCAGAATTGTGCACAGTGCTCCCAGTGTGGTCTAACCAGACCAGAACTGTACTCAGTGCTCCAAGTGTGGTCTAACCAGACCAGAACTGTACACAGTGCTCCCAGTGTGTTCTAACCAGACCAGAACTGTACACAGTGCTCCCAGTGTGGTCTAACCAGACCAGAACTGTACACAGCGCTCCCAGTGTGGTCTAACCAGACCAGAACTGGACACAGGGCTCCCAGTGTGGTCATAACCAGACCAGAACTGTACACAGTGCTCCCAGTTTATCTAACCAGACCAGAACTGTACACAGTGCTCCCAGTGTGGTCTAACCGGACCAGAACTGTACACAGTGCTCCCAGTGTGGTCTAACCGGACCAGAACTGTACACAGTGCTCCCACTGTGGTCGAACCAGACCAGATCTGTGCACAGCGTTCCAGTGTGGTCTAACCAGACCAGAACTGTACACAGTGCTCCCAGTGTGGTCTAACCAGACCAGAACTGTACACAGTGCTCCCAGTGAGGTCTAACCGGACCAGAACTGTATACAGCGCCCCCAGTGTGGTCCAACCAGACGAGAACTGTACACAGTGCTCCCAGTGTGATCTAACCAGACCAGAACTGTACACAGTGCTCCCAGTGTGGTCTAACCAGACCCGAACTGTACACAGTGCTCCCAGTGTGGTATAACCGGACCAGAACTGGACACAGTGCTCCCAGTATGGTCTAACCGGACCAGAACTGGACACAGTGCTCCCAGTGTGGTCTAACCAGACGAGGACTGCACACAGTGCTCCCAGTGTGATCTAACCAGACCAGAACTGTACACAGTGCTCCCAGTGTGGTCTAACCAGACCCGAACTGTACACAGTGCTCCCAGTGTGGTCTAACCAGACCAAAACTGTACACAGTGCTCCCAGTATGGTCTAACCAGACCAGAACTGTACACAGAGCTCCCAGTGTGGTCTAACCAGACCAGAACTGTACACAGTGCTCCCAGTGTGGTCTAACCAGACCAGAACTGTACACAGTGCTCCCAGTGTGGTCTAACCAGACCAGAACTGTACACAGCGCTCCCAGTGTGGCCTAACAAGACCAGAACTGTACACAGTGCTCGCAGTGTGGTCTAACCAGACCAGAACTGTACACAGTGCTCCCAGTGTGGTCTAACCAGACCAGAACTGTACACAGTGCTCCCAGTGTGGTCTAACCAGACCAGAACTGTACACAGTGCTCCCAGTGTGGTCTAACCAGACGAGAACTGTACACAGTGCTCCCAGTGTGGTCTAACCAGACCAGAACTGTACACAGTGCTCCCAGTGTGGTCTAACCAGACCAGAACTGTACACAGTGCTCCCAGTGTGGTCTAACCGGACCAGAACTGTACACAGCGCTCCCAGTGTGGTCTAAACGGACCAGAACTGTACACAGTGTTCCCAGTGTGGTCTAACCAGACCAGAACTGTACACAGTGCTCCCAGTGTTGTCTAACCAGACCAGAACTGTACACAGTGCTCCCAGTGTGGTCTAACCAGACCAGAACTGTACACAGAGCTTCCAGTGTGGTCTAACCAGACCAGAACTGTACACAGTGCTCCCAGTGTGGTCTAACCAGACCAGAACTGTACACCATGCTCCCAGTGTGGTCTAACCAGACCAGAACTGAACACAGTGCTCCCAGTGTGGTCTAACCGGACCAGAACTGTACACAGAGCTCCCAGTGTTATCTAACCAGACCAGAACTGTACACAGCGCTCGCAGTGTGGTCTAACCAGACCAGAACTGTACACAGCGCTCCCAGTGTGGTCTAACCAGACCAGAACTGTGCACAGCGCTCCCAGTGTGGTCTAACCAGACCAGAACTGTACAAAGTGCTCCCAGTGTGGTCTAAACGGACCAGAACTGTACACAGTGCTCCCAGTTTGGTCTAAGCAGACCAGAACTGTACACAGTGCTCCCAGTGTGGTCTAACCGGACCAGAACTGTACACAGTGCTCCCAGTGTGGTCTAACCAGACCAGAACTGTACACAGTGCTCCCAGTGTGGTCTAACCAGACCAGAACTGTACACAGTGCTCCCAGTGTGGTCTAACCAGACCAGAACTGTACACACTGCTCCCAGTGTGATCTAACCAGACCAGAACTGTACACAGTGCTCCCAGTGTGGTCTAACCAGACCAGAACTGTACACAGTGCTCACAGTGTGGTCGAACCGGACCAGAACTGTACACAGTGCTCCCAGTGTGGTCTAACCAGACCAGAACTGTACACAGCGCTCCCAGTGTGGTCTAACCAGACCAGAACTGTACACAGTGCTCCCAGTGTGGTCTAACCAGACCAGAACTGTACACAGTGCTCCCAGCGTGGTCTAACCAGACCAGAACCGTACACAGTGCTCCCAGTGTGGTCTAACCGGACCAGAACTGTACACAGTGCTCCCAGTGTGGTCTAACCAGACCAGAACTGTACACAGTGCTCCCAGCGTGGTCTAACCAGACCAGAACCGTACACAGTGCTCCCAGTGTGGTCTAACCGGACCAGAACTGTACACAGTGCTCCCAATGTGGTCTAACCAGACCAGAACTGTACACAGTGCTCCCAGTGTGGTCTAACCAGACCAGAACTGTACACAGTGCTCCCAGTGTGGTCTTACCAGACCAGAACTGTACACAGTGCTCCCAGTGTGGTCTAACCAGACCAGAACTGTACACAGTGCTCCCAGTGTGGTCTAACCAGACCAGAACTGTACACAGCGCTCCCAGTGTGGAGTGTGGTCTAACCAGACCAGAACTGTACACAGTGCTCCCAGTGTGGTCTAACCAGACCAGAACTGTACACAGCGCTCCCAGTGTGGTCTAACCAGACCAGAACTGTACACATTGCTCCCAGTGTGGTCTAACCGGACCAGAACTGTACACAGTGCTCCCAGTGTGGTCTAACCAGACCAGAACTGGACACAGTGCTCCCAGCGTGGTCTAACCAGACCAGAACCGTACACAGTGCTCCCAGTGTGGTCTAACCGGACCAGAACTGTACACAGTGCTCCCAATGTGGTCTAACCAGACCAGAACTGTACACAGTGCTCCCAGTGTGGTCTAACCAGACCAGAACTGTACACAGTGCTCCCAGTGTGGTCTAACCAGACCTGACCTGTACACAATGCTCCCAGTGTGGTCTTACCAGACCAGAACTGTACACCGTGCTCCCAGTGTGGTCTAACCGGACCAGAACTGTACACTGTGCTCCCAGTGCGGTCTAGCCAGACCAGAAATGTACACAGTGCTCCCAGTGTGGTCTAACCAGACCTGACCTGTACACAGTGCTCCCAGTGTGGTCTAACCAGACCAGAACTGTACACAGCGCTCCCAGTGTGGCCTAACAAGACCAGAACTGTACACAGTGCTCGCAGTGTGGTCTAACCAGACCAGAACTGTACACAGTGCGCCCAGTGTGGTCTAACCAGACCAGAACTGTACACAGTGCTCCTAGTGTGGTCTAACCAGACCAGAACTGTACACAGTGCTCCCAGTGTGGTCTAACCAGACGAGTACTGTACATAGTGCTCCCAGTGTGGTCTAACCAGACCAGAACTGTACACAGTGCTCCCAGTGTGGTCTAACCGGACCAGAACTGTACACAGCGCTCCCAGTGTGGTCTAAACGGACCAGAACTGTACACAGTGCTCCCAGTGTGGTCTAACCAGACCAGAACTGTATACAGTGCTCCCAGTGTTGTCTAACCAGACCAGAACTGTACACAGTGCTCCCAGTGTGGTCTAACCAGACCAGAACTGTACACAGTGCTCCCAGTGTGGTCTAACCGGACCAGAACTGTACACCATGCTCCCAGTGTGGTCTAACCAGACCAGAACTGAACACAGTGCTCCCAGTGTGGTCGAACCGGACCAGAACTGTACACAGTGCTCCCAGTGTTATCTAACCAGACCAGAACTGTACACAGCGCTCGCAGTGTGGTCTAACCAGACCAGAACTGTACACAGTGCTCCCAGTGTGGTCTAACCAGACCAGAACTGTACACAGCGCTCCCAGTGTGGTCTAACCAGACCAGAACTGTACACACTGCTCCCAGTGTGATCTAACCAGACCAGAACTGTACACAGTGCTCCCAGTGTGGTCTAACCAGACCAGAACTGTACACAGTGCTCACAGTGTGGTCGAACCGGACCAGAACTGTACACAGTGCTCCCAGTGTGGCCTAACCAGACCAGAACTGTACACAGCGCTCCCAGTGTGGTCTAACCAGACCAGAACTGTACACAGTGCTCCCAGTGTGGTCGAACCAGACCAGAACTGTACACAGTGCTCCCAGCGTGGTCTAACCAGACCAGAACCGTACACAGTGCTCCCAGTGTGGTCTAACCGGACCAGAACTGTACACAGTGCTCCCAGTGTGGTCTAACCAGACCAGAACTGTACACAGTGCTCCCAGCGTGGTCTAACCAGACCAGAACCGTACACAGTGCTCCCAGTGTGGTCTAACCGGACCAGAACTGTACACAATGCTCCCAATGTGGTCTAACCAGACCAGAACTGTACACAGTGCTCCCAGTGTGGTCTAACCAGACCAGAACTGTACACAGTGCTCCCAGTGTGGTCTTACCAGACCAGAACTGTACACAGTGCTCCCAGTGTGGTCTAACCAGACCAGAACTGTACACAGTGCTCCCAGTGTGGTCTAACCAGACCAGAACTGTACACAGCGCTCCCAGTGTGGTCTAACCAGACCAGAACTGTACACATTGCTCCCAGTGTGGTCTAACCGGACCAGAACTGTACACAGTGCTCCCAGTGTGGTCTAACCAGACCAGAACTGGACACAGTGCTCCCAGCGTGGTCTAACCAGACCAGAACCGTACACAGTGCTCCCAGTGTGGTCTAACCGGACCAGAACTGTACACAGTGCTCCCAATGTGGTCTAACCAGACCAGAACTGTACACAGTGCTCCCAGTGTGGTCTAACCAGACCAGAACTGTACACAGTGCTCCCAGTGTGGTCTAACCAGACCTGACCTGTACACAATGCTCCCAGTGTGGTCTTACCAGACCAGAACTGTACACCGTGCTCCCAGTGTGGTCTAACCGGACCAGAACTGTACACTGTGCTCCCAGTGCGGTCTAGCCAGACCAGAAATGTACACAGTGCTCCCAGTGTGGTCTAACCAGACCTGACCTGTACACAGTGCTCCCAGTGTGGTCTAACCAGACCAGAACTGTACACAGCGCTCCCAGTGTGGCCTAACAAGACCAGAACTGTACACAGTGCTCGCAGTGTGGTCTAACCAGACCAGAACTGTACACAGTGCGCCCAGTGTGGTCTAACCAGACCAGAACTGTACACAGTGCTCCTAGTGTGGTCTAACCAGACCAGAACTGTACACAGTGCTCCCAGTGTGGTCTAACCAGACGAGTACTGTACATAGTGCTCCCAGTGTGGTCTAACCAGACCAGAACTGTACACAGTGCTCCCAGTGTGGTCTAACCGGACCAGAACTGTACACAGCGCTCCCAGTGTGGTCTAAACGGACCAGAACTGTACACAGTGCTCCCAGTGTGGTCTAACCAGACCAGAACTGTATACAGTGCTCCCAGTGTTGTCTAACCAGACCAGAACTGTACACAGTGCTCCCAGTGTGGTCTAACCAGACCAGAACTGTACACAGTGCTCCCAGTGTGGTCTAACCGGACCAGAACTGTACACCATGCTCCCAGTGTGGTCTAACCAGACCAGAACTGAACACAGTGCTCCCAGTGTGGTCGAACCGGACCAGAACTGTACACAGTGCTCCCAGTGTTATCTAACCAGACCAGAACTGTACACAGCGCTCGCAGTGTGGTCTAACCAGACCAGAACTGTACACAGTGCTCCCAGTGTGGTCTAACCAGACCAGAACTGTACACAGCGCTCCCAGTGTGGTCTAACCAGACCAGAACTGTACAAAGTGCTCCCAGTGTGGTCTAAATGGACCAGAACTGTACACAGTGCTCCCAGTGTGGTCTAACCAGACCAGAACTGTACACAGTGCTCCCAGTGTGGTCTAACCGGACCAGAACTGTACACAGTGCTCCCAGTGTGGTCTAACCAGACCAGAACTGTACACAGTGCTCCCAGTGTGGTCTAACCAGACCAGAACTGTACACAGTGCTCCCAGTGTGGTCTAACCAGACCAGAACTGTACACACTGCTCCCAGTGTGATCTAACCAGACCAGAACTGTACACAGTGCTCCCAGTGTGGTCTAACCAGACCAGAACTGTACACAGTGCTCACAGTGTGGTCGAACCGGACCAGAACTGTACACAGTGCTCCCAGTGTGGTCTAACCAGACCAGAACTGTACACAGCGCTCCCAGTGTGGTCTAACCAGACCAGAACTGTACACAGTGCTCCCAGTGTGGTCTAACCAGACCAGAACTGTACACAGTGCTCCCAGTGTGGTCTAACCAGACCAGAACTGTACACAGTGCTCCCAGTGTGGTCTAACCAGACCAGAACTGTACACAGTGCTCCCAGCTTGGTCTAACCAGACCAGAACCGTACACAGTGCTCCCAGTGTGGTCTAACCGGACCAGAACTGTACACAGTGCTCCCAGTGTGGTCTAACCAGACCAGAACTGTACACAGTGCTCCCAGCGTGGTCTAACCAGACCAGAACCGTACACAGTGCTCCCAGTGTGGTCTAACCGGACCAGAACTGTACACAGTGCTCCCAGCGTGGTCTAACCAGACCAGAACCGTACACAGTGCTCCCAGTGTGGTCTAACCGGACCAGAACTGTACACAGTGCTCCCAATGTGGTCTAACCAGACCAGAACTGTACACAGTGCTCCCAGTGTGGTCTAACCAGACCAGAACTGTACACAGTGCTCCCAGTGTGGTCTAACCAGACCAGAACTGTACACAGTGCTCCCAGTGTGGTCTAACCAGACCAGAACTGTACACAGTGCTCCCAGTGTGGTCTAACCGGACCAGAACTGTACACAGTGCTCCCAGTGTGGTCTACGTGGACCAGTCTTACCGATTTGGACAGGGTTGTGGCACATCGCTGGTTCAGGATGGGTTGGAGGCCCAATGTGCCCTCGGTAGGGAATGGTGTCAGAGAGAAGCTGAGGTGGATTTCGATGGGGGAGAGATAATCCTCCACGCAAGCCTGAAACGAGAAATGGAGACGCGCGTCAAAGTGGCGCGATGCCTGCCCCCCGCCCCCTCGCGCGGGACAACCCCCCTCGAGCACATCATCGGAAAACACAGGAGGAGGCCCTTCTGGCCATCCGGGGTTCTGCCCGCCCCTGCAGGGGGCCGCACACCGACCCTGGGCCCCCTCCGGCCGCGCGTAGGAGGTACGGGGCCCGGGCTGGGGTGACCCCCTCAGAGAATTCCAAGATTCACAACCCCCCGATCATAGAAATTCCCCATCTCAGTCCAAAATGGCCGCCTGCTAATCCCGAGAGTGGGAACCCCCACTAGCCGCCCCAGTTGAGGGGCAATTTAGCGTCGGCCAATCCGCCTCCCCTGCACATCTTTGGGTTGTGGGGGTGAGAGCCACGCGGACACGGGGAGAATGTGCAAACTCCGCACGGACAGTGACCCTGCGCTGAAGGGACTGCGCGGGTTCATGCATGCGCAGGCCGGCCAGCGTGTTTTGCCGCATGCGCGCGGGGGGGGTTCTCCTCTCTGTGCCGGCCATGGTGGAGCCCGACGGGGGCCGGCGCGGAAGGAAGAAGTGCCCCCGCGGAACAGGCGCGCCCGCAGATCGGTGGGCCCCGATCGCGGGCCAGGCCACCGTGCCCCCCCCCCACCCCGGGGTCGGGTTCCCCCCCACGCCGCCCCCCCCCTCCCAAAGGACCGACCCCGCCGACGTAACCGCCAGGTCCCGCCGCTCGGCCCATTGGGGCCCGGGGAATCGCCGGGGGGGGGGGGGGGGTGGGGGCTGCCAACGGCGCCCGACTGGCGTGGCGTGAGTGCCGCCCCCACCCGGGAAACAGCGCCAGAGAATACGGCAGCCGGCGTCCGGTGGATTCGCGCCGCCCCACCCCGGGGATTCTCTGACCTGGCTCGGTGTTGGGGGGGCGGGGGGGGGGGGGGTCGGAGGATCCCGTCCCAGAGTGTTTCAAAACTGCCTGGTGCTCGTCACAGAACAGACAAAACCGGCACTCTTCACGAGGCCCGCCTTCTTTCTGGAACTTTCTCTCTGGCCCCACCAACCGCAGGCCCCATTAGGAGAAGACTGCTAACTGCCCATTTCCTGATTGGCTGCTTGCCAAGTCCATCAAATCATCATCACCGGTTCTGCCGCAGAACCTAAAGAGGACGTCTCGGCCTGGCCCATCACGACAGGGACTCCAGCTGTGACTAAAGTCTGTAGTTGAATCAGAAATCCGAGAGGGGGTAGTAACGCTGTGACAGCTTAACCAAAAGACAGACAGCAGGGTGTGGATGAATAGGGGAACACAGCACAGACAAAAAGGGTTTGCAACAACATCTTAACAGTCCTTAAATCAAGCAGGATTCACGGGTGTGTATCTTTGAGTTAAGCAGCAGAATTCAGATGTTAACGTCAAGCAGACTGGTTCCAAGCTTGGCGGCAGGGAGAGAGGGCGTTGGGGTGCGACTCGGTTTGATGGATTGCCTGGTGGATAATGAATGGGCCCAAAAGGCTGTGCTCGGCCCGGTAATGGGCGGTGATTGGGTCCTATCCCAGTTTTCAGAGTCCCAAGGATTCTCAGTTTGACTCCTGGAAGCTTGAAGAGAAGGTCGTGCTCCCGTCTCCTCCGTCTTTCTCTCCGGCAAGCCAGCGGGTTCCTCTACATCTCAACCTGCAGAGGACCGGAACAAACCCATCGACGGTGAAAAGCAGTGCAGGCGGGAAACAAATCCCGTAAGCTGCCATTGCTGCAATTCGGAAATTGCAGAGGACCTGGCCGGACAAATCTGCAGCGATGACCATTATAGGCTGTGGACAGAGACTTTAGCCTACAGGCTCGCTGTGAAGGAAAGAGTCATCAAAACCATCGTCTGAAACAATGACACTTTTTCCTATTGATTAAACGGCATTGAGGACAGAACGGCCACACCCAACCCCTATTTCCTACCATTGCGGACGACACAAAGGTTGGTGGAATTGCGGATAGCGATGAGGACTGTCAGAGGATACAGCAGGATTTAGATCGTTTGGAGACTTGGGCGGAGAGATGGCAGATGGAGTTTAATCCAGACAAATGTGAGGTCATGCATTTTGGAAGGTCTAATGCAGGTAGGGAATATACAGTGAATGGTAGAACCCTCAAGAGTATTGAAAGTCAAAGAGATCTAGGAGTACAGGTCCACAGGTCACTGAAAGGGGCAACACAGGTGGAGAAGGTAGTCAAGAAGGCATACGGCATGCTTGCCTTCATTGGCCGGGGCATTGAGTATAAGAATTGGCAAGTCATGTTGCAGCTGTATAGAACCTTAGTTAGGCCACACTTGGAGTATAGTGTTCAATTCTGGTCGCCACACTACCAGAAGGATGTGGAGGCGTTAGAGAGGGTGCAGCAGAGATTTACCAGGATGCTGTACCCTGAAAGTGGCAACGCAGGTCGATAGAGTGGTCAAGAAGGCATACAGCATGCTTGCCTTCATCGGACGGGGTATTGAGTACAAGAGTCGGCAGGTCATGTTACAGTTGTACCGGACTTTGGTTAGGCCACATTTGGAATACTGCGTGCAGTTCTGGTCGCCGCATTACCAGAAGGGTGTGGATGCTTTAGAGAGGGTGCAGAGGAGGTTCACCAGGATGTTGCCTGGTATGGAGGGCGCTAGCTATGAAGGAAGGTTGAGTAGATTAGGATTGTTTTCATTGGAAAGACAGAGGTTGAGGGGGGAACGCATTGAGGTCTACAAAATTATGAGGGGTATGGACAGGGTGGATAGCAACAAGCTTTTTCCAAGAGTGGGGGTGTCGATTACAAGGGGTCACGATTTCAAGGTGAGAGGGCGAAAGTTTCAGGGAGATGTGCGTGTAAAGTTTTTTTACGCAGAGGGTGGTGGGTGCCTGGAATGCTTTGCCAGCGGAGGTGGTAGAGGCGGGCACGATAGCATCACTTAAGATGCATCTAGACAGATATATGAACAGCGGGGAACAGAGGGAAATAGATCCTTGGAAAATAGGCGACAAGTTTAGATAAAGGATCTGGATCGGCGCAGGCTGGGAGGGCCGAAGGGCCTGTTCCTGGGCTGTAATTTTCTTTGTTCTTTGTTGGTATGGAGGGCATTAGCTCTGAGGAGCGGTTGAATAAACTCGGTTTGTTCTCACTGGAACGACGGAGGTTGAGGGGCGACCTGATATAGGTCTACAAAATTATGAGGGGCATAGACAGAGTGGATAGTCAGAGGCTTTTTCCCAGGGTAGAGGGGTCAATTACTAGGGGGCATAGGTTTAAGGTGAGAGGGGCAAGGTTTAGAGTAGATGTACGAGGCAAGTTTTTTACGCAGAGGGTAGTGGGTGCCTGGAACTCGCTACCGGAGGAGGTGGTGGAAGCAGGGACGATAGTGACATTTAAGGGGCATCTTGACAAATACATGAACAGGATGGGAATAGAGGGATACGGACCCAGGAAGTGTAGAAGATTGTAGTTTAGTCGGGCAGCATGGTTGGCACAGGCTTGGAGGGCCGAAGGGCCTGTTCCTGTGCTGTACATTTCTTTGTTCTTTGATCTTAGTTCATCCTCTGTCTATTTGGGTGTTCCAACCCCCTTGCGATCCACCACCATCTGCTCATATTTCGAAAAATTAAGGTTGCGGGGAGGGTGCGGTGAGGTGATTGAGGGGGGATGCAGGCAATTAAAGGATTCAACAGGGCTGGGATAGACGAGGTGAGGTGGGGGGGGGGGGGCGGTGGAGTGCCAAACAAGAGGGGAAAAGCTCGATCTTAAAGCCGGCCTTTCGGAGCGGGGGTGACAATGATTGGACATATGTCGGGAAAAGGGACATTCGGGTAAGTTGGGATACAGATCACGTGAGGGGATGCAGTTGGTGGGCCATCTCTGCCTGACTGGGGCCTATAAGCCTCAAAGGAGGCCTCAGGCCTCAGGCCTAAGGCCTAAAGATTGGCACCATTTGAAGACGAGACTCTTACCGTGAGAAACACCTCATGGTCGAAGCAGTAAGCATCGTTTGCTACCTCCTGATGTCTCGTGATGTCTCTCTCCAGATTGCCAACAAGAACCCTTGATGAGAGTCGCTTCACGTCCATTTTAAGCTCGTACGTCAAATTGGCTTGGAGATTGCCCTTCCCTGAGAGACGGAAGATCAGTTAGTTGGGCAATACGAACACTTCAAAATTCATCGGAACTTTAGCGGGTTCCCAGCAAAAGACCTCGGTGCGGGAAACGTACCGCGACGGGAAGCACGGTCAGAGAGTCAGTGCTGAGTGAGTGCCGCACTGTCAGAGGGTCAGTGCTGAGTGAGTGCCACACTGGCGGAGGGTCAGTACTGAGGGAGCGCCGCACTGTCAGAGGGTCAGTACTGAGGGAGTCCCGCACTGTCAGAGGGTCAGTACTGAGGGAGTGGGGCACTGTCAGAGGGTCAGTACTGAGGGGGTGCCGCACTGTCAGAGGGTCAGTACTGAGGGAGCGCCGCACTGTCAGAGGGTCAGTACTGAGGGAGTGCCGCACTGTCAGAGGGTCAGTACTGAGGGAGTGCTGCACTGTCAGAGGGTCAGTACTGAGGGAGTGCCGCACTGTCAGAGGGTCAGTACTGAGGGAGTGCCGCACTGTCAGAGGGTCAGTACTGAGGGAGTGCTGCACTGTCAGAGGGTCAGTACTGAGGGAGTGCCGCACTGTCAGAGGGTCAGTACTGAGGGAGTGCTGCACTGTCAGAGGGTCAGTACTGAGGGAGTGCTGCACTGTCAGAGGGTCAGTACTGAGGGAGTGCTGCACTGTCAGAGGCTCAGTACTGAGGGAGTGCCGCACTGTCAGAGGGTCAGTAATGAGGGAGCGCCGCACTGTCAGAGGGTCAGTACTGAGGGAATGCTGCAATGTCAGAGGGTCAGTACTGAGGGAGTGCCGCACTGTCAGAGGGTCAGTACTGAGGGAGTGCCGCACTGTCAGAGGGTCAGTACTGAGGGAGTGCTGCACTGTCAGAGGGTCAGTACTGAGGGAGTGCCGCACTGTCAGAGGGTCAGTACTGAGGGAGTGCTGCACTGTCAGAGGGTCAGTACTGAGGGAGTGCTGCACTGTCAGAGGGTCAGTACTGAGGGAGTGCTGCACTGTCAGAGGCTCAGTACTGAGGGAGTGCCGCACTGTCAGAGGGTCAGTAATGAGGGAGCGCCGCACTGTCAGAGGGTCAGTACTGAGGGAATGCTGCAATGTCAGAGGGTCAGTACTGAGGGAGTGCCGCACTGTCAGAGGGTCAGTACTGAGGGAGTGCCGCACTGTCAGAGGGTCAGTACTGAGGGAGCGCCGCACTGTCCGAGGGTCAGTACTGAGGGAGTGCTGCACTGTCAGAGGTTCAGTACTGAGGGAGTGCCGCACTGTCAGAGGGTCAGTACTGAGGGAGTGCCTCACTGTCAGAGGGTCAGTACTGAGGGAGAGCCGCACTGTCAGAGGGTCAGTACTGAGAGAGTGCCGCACTGTCAGAGGGTCAGTACTGAGGTAGTCCTGCACTGTCAGAGGGTCAGTACTGAGGGAGTGCCGCACTGTCAGAGGGTCAGTACTGAGGGAGTGCCACACTGTCAGAGGGTCAGTACAGAGGGAGTGCCGCACTGTCAGAGGGTCAGTACAGAGGGAGTGCCGCACTGTCAGAGGGTCAGTACTGAGGGAGTGCCGCACTGTCAGAGGGTCAGTACTGAGGGAGTGCTGCACTGTCAGAGGGTCAGTACTGAGGGAGTGCTGCACTGTCAGAGGGTGAGTACTGAGGTAGCCCTGCACTGTCAGGGGGTCAGTACTGAGGGAGCGCCGCACTGTCAGAGGGTCAGTACTGAGGGAGTGCCGCACTGTCAGAGGGTCAGTACTGAGGTAGTCCTGCACTGTCAGAGGGTCAGTACTGAGGGAGTGCCGCAATGTCAGAGGGTCAGTACTGAGGTAGTCCTGCACTGTCAGGGGGTCAGTACTGAGGGAGCGCCGCACTGTCAGAGGGTCAGTACTGAGGGAGTGCTGCACTGTCAGAGGGTCAGTACTGAGGGAGTGCTGCACTGTCAGAGGGTGAGGACTGAGGGAGTGCCGCACCGTCAGAGGGTGAGTACTGAGGGAGCGCCGCACTGTCAGAGGGTCAGTACTGAGGGAGTGCTGCACTGTCAGAGGGTCAGTACTGAGGGAGCCCCGCACTGTCAGAGGGTCAGTACTGAGGGAGTGCCGCACTGTCAGAGGGTCAGTACTGAGGGAGTGCGGCACTGTCAGAGCGTCAGTACTGAGGGAGTGCTGCACTGTCAAGAGAGTCAGTACTGAGGGGGTGCTGCACAGTCAGAGGGTCAGTACTGAGGGAGTGCGGCACTGTCAGAGGGTCAGTACTGATGGAGTGCCGCACTGTCAGAGAGTCAGTACTGAGGGAGTGCCGCACTGTCAGACATTCAGTACTGAGGGGGTGCTGCACTGTCAGAGGGTCAGTACTGAGGGAGGGCAGCACTGTCAGAGGGTCAGAACTGAGGGAGTGCTGCACTGTCAGAGAGTCAGTACTGAGGGAGTGCCGCACTGTCGGAGGGTCAGTACTGAGGGAATGCTGCACTGTCAGAGGGTCAGTACTGAGGGAGCGCCGCAGTGTCAGAGGGTCAGTGCTGAGGGACTGCCGCACTGTCAGAGGGTCAGTACAGAGCGAGTGCTGCACTGTCAGAGGGTCAGTACTGAGGGAGTGCCGCACTGTCAGAGGGTCAGTACTGAGGGAGCGCCGCACTGTCAGGGGGTCAGCACTGAGGAAGTCCTGCACTGTCAGAGGGTCAGTACTGAGGGAGTGCCGCACTGTCAGAGGGTCAGTACTGAGGGAGTGCTGCACTGTCAGAGGGTCAGTACTGAGGGAGCGCCGCACTGTCAGGGGGTCAGCACTGAGGAAGTCCTGCACTGTCAGAGGGTCAGTACTGAGGGAGTGCCGCACTGTCAGAGGGTCAGTACTGAGGGAGTGCTGCACTGTCAGAGGGTCAGTACAGAGGGAGTGCCGCACTGTCAGAGGGTCAGTACTGAGGGAGTGCTGCACTGTCAGAGGGTCAGTACTGAGGGAGTGCCGCACTGTCAGAGGGTCAGTACTGAGGGAGTGCCGCACTGTCAGAGGGTCAGTACTGAGGGAGTGTCGCACTGTCCGAGGCTCAGTACTAAGGGAGTGCTGCACTGTCAGAGGGTCAGTACTGAGGGAGTGCCGCACTGTCAGAGGGTCAGTACTGAGGGAGTGCCGCACTGTCAGAGGGTCAGTACTGAGGGAGTGCCGCACTGTCAGAGGGTCAGTACTGAGGGAGTGTCGCACTGTCAGAGGGTCAGTACTGAGGGAGTGCCGCGCTGTCAGAGGGTCAGTACTGAGCGAGTGCTGCACTGTCAGAGGGTCAGTACTGAGGGAGCGCCGCACTGTCAGAGGGTCAGCACTGAGGGAGTCCTGCACTGTCAGAGGGTCAGTACTGAGGGAGTGCCGCACTGTCAGAGGGTCAGTACTGAGGGAGTGCCGCACTGTCAGAAGGTCAGTACTGAGGGAGCGACACACTGTCAGAGGGTCAGTACTGAGGGAGCGCCGCACTGTCAGAGGGTCAGTACTGAGGGAGTGCTGTACTGTCAGAGGGTCAGTACTGAGGGAGTACCACACTGTCAGAGGATCAGTACTGAGGGAGTACTGCACTGTCAGAGGCTCAGTACTGAGGGAGTGCTGCACTTTCAGAGGGTCAGTACTGAGGGAGTGCAGCACTGTCAGAGGGTCAGTACTGAGGGAGTGTTGCACTGTCAGAGGGTCAGTGCTGAGGGAGCGCCGCACTGTCAGAGGGTCAGTACTGAGCGAGTGCTGCACTGTCAGAGGGTCAGTACTGAGGGAGTGCTGCACTGTCAGAGGGTCAGTACTGAGGGAGTGCCGCACCGTCAGAGGGTGAGTACTGAGGGAGCACCGCACTGTAAGAGGGTCAGTACTGAGGGAGTGCTGCACTGTCAGAGGGTCAGTACTGAGGGAGCGCCGCACTGTCAGAGGGTCAGTACTGAGGGAGTGCCGCACTGTCAGAGGGTCAGTACTGAGGGAGCGCCGCACTGTCAGGGGGTCAGCACTGAGGGAGTCCTGCACTGTCAGAGGGTCAGTACTGAGGGAGTGCCGCACTGTCAGAGGGTCAGTACAGAGGGAGTGCCGCACTGTCAGAGGGTCAGTACTGAGGGAGTGCTGCACTGTCAGAGGGTCAGTACTGAGGGAGTGCCGCACTGTCAGAGGGTCAGTACTGAGGGAGTGCCGCACTGTCAGAGGGTCAGTACTGAGGGAGTGTCGCACTGTCAGAGGCTCAGTACTGAGGGAGTGCTGCACTGTCAGAGGGTCAGTACTGAGGGAGTGCCGCACTGTCAGAGGGTCAGTACTGAGGGAGTGCCGCACTGTCAGAGGGTCAGTACTGAGGGAGTGCCGCACTGTCAGAGGGTCAGTACTGAGGGAGTGTCGCACTGTCAGAGGGTCAGTACTGAGGGAGTGCCGCGCTGTCAGAGGGTCAGTACTGAGCGAGTGCTGCACTGTCAGAGGGTAAGTACTGAGGGAGCGCCGCACTGTCAGAGGGTCAGCACTGAGGGAGTCCTGCACTGTCAGAGGGTCAGTACTGAGGGAGTGCCGCACTGTCAGAGGGTCAGTACTGAGGGAGTGCCGCACTGTCAGAGGGTCAGTACTGAGGGAGCGACACACTGTCAGAGGGTCAGTACTGAGGGAGCGCCGCACTGTCAGAGGGTCAGTACTGAGGGAGTGCTGTACTGTCAGAGGGTCAGTACTGAGGGAGTACCACACTGTCAGAGGATCAGTACTGAGGGAGTACTGCACTGTCAGAGGCTCAGTACTGAGGGAGTGCTGCACTTTCAGAGGGTCAGTACTGAGGGAGTGCCGCACTGTCAGAGGGTCAGTACTGAGGGAGTGTCGCACTGTCAGAGGGTCAGTACTGAGGGAGTGCCGCGCTGTCAGAGGGTCAGTACTGAGCGAGTGCTGCACTGTCAGAGGGTCAGTACTGAGGGAGTGCTGCACTGTCAGAGGGTCAGTACTGAGGGAGTGCCGCACCGTCAGAGGGTGAGTACTGAGGGAGCACCGCACTGTCAGAGGGTCAGTACTGAGGGAGTGCTGCACTGTCAGAGGGTCAGTACTGAGGGAGCGCCGCACTGTCAGAGGGTCAGTACCGAGGGAGTGCGGCACTGTCAGAGGGTCAGTACTGAGGGAGTGCTGCACTGTCAAGAGAGTCAGTACTGAGGGGGTGCTGCACAGTCAGAGGGTCAGTACAGAGGGAGTGCCGCACTGTCAGAGGGTCAGTACTGAGGGAGTGCTGCACTGTCAGAGGGTCAGTACAGAGGGAGTGCCGCACTGTCAGAGGGTCAGTACTGAGGGAGTGCTGCACTGTCAGAGGGTCAGCACTGAGGTAGTCCTGCACTGTCAGAGGGTCAGTACTGAGGGAGTGCCGCACTGTCAGAGGGTGAGTACTGAGGTAGTCCTGCACTGTCAGGGGGTCAGTACTGAGGGAGCGCCGCACTGTCAGAGGGTCAGCACTGAGGTAGTCCTGCACTGTCAGAGGGTCAGTACTGAGGGAGTGCTGAACTGTCAGAGGGTCAGTACTGAGGGAGTGCTGCACTGTCAGAGGGTGAGTACTGAGGTAGTCCTGCACTGTCAGGGGGTCAGTACTGAGGGAGCGCCGCACTGTCAGAGGGTCAGCACTGAGGTAGTCCTGCACTGTCAGAGGGTCAGTACTGAGGGAGTGCTGAACTGTCAGAGGGTCAGTACTGAGGGAGTGCTGCACTGTCAGAGGGTGAGGACTGAGGGAGTGCCGCACCGTCAGAGGGTCAGTACTGAGGGAGTGCTGCACTGTCAGAGGGTCAGTACTGAGGGAGCGCCGCACTGTCAGAGGGTCAGTACTGAGGGAGCGCCGCACTGTCAGAGGGTCAGTACTGAGGGAGCGCCGCACTGTCAGAGGGTCAGTACTGAGGGAGTGCTGCACTGTCAAGAGAGTCAGTACTGAGGGGGTGCTGCACAGTCAGAGGGTCAGTACTGA
Source organism: Scyliorhinus torazame (assembly GCF_047496885.1). Taxonomy (NCBI): domain Eukaryota; kingdom Metazoa; phylum Chordata; class Chondrichthyes; order Carcharhiniformes; family Scyliorhinidae; genus Scyliorhinus; species Scyliorhinus torazame. The sequence goes on along the minus strand of NW_027308569.1, from coordinate 27,019 downwards.
GGGAGTGCGGCACTGTCAGAGGGTCAGTACTGATGGAGTGCCGCACTGTCAGAGAGTCAGTACTGAGGGAGTGCCGCACTGTCAGACATTCAGTACTGAGGGGGTGCTGCACTGTCAGAGGGTCAGTACTGAGGGAGGGCAGCACTGTCAGAGGGTCAGAACTGAGGGAGTGCCGCACTGTCAGAGAGTCAGTACTGAGGGAGTGCCGCACTGTCAGACATTCAGTACTGAGGGGGTGCTGCACTGTCAGAGGGTCAGTACTGAGGGAGGGCAGCACTGTCAGAGGGTCAGTACTGAGGGAGTGCCGCACTGTCGGAGGGTCAGTACTGAGGGAATGCTGCACTGTCAGAGGGTCAGTACTGAGGGAGCGCCGCAGTGTCAGAGGGTCAGTACTGAGGGACTGCCGCACTGTCAGAGGGTCAGTACAGAGCGAGTGCTGCACTGTCAGAGGGTCAGTACTGAGGGAGTGCCGCACTGTCAGAGGGTCAGTACTGAGGGAGCGCCGCACTGTCAGGGGGTCAGCACTGAGGAAGTCCTGCACTGTCAGAGGGTCAGTACTGAGGGAGTGCCGCACTGTCAGAGGGTCAGTACTGAGGGAGTGCTGCACTGTCAGAGGGTCAGTACTGAGGGAGCGCCGCACTGTCAGGGGGTCAGCACTGAGGAAGTCCTGCACTGTCAGAGGGTCAGTACTGAGGGAGTGCCGCACTGTCAGAGGGTCAGTACTGAGGGAGTGCTGCACTGTCAGAGGGTCAGTACAGAGGGAGTGCCGCACTGTCAGAGGGTCAGTACTGAGGGAGTGCTGCACTGTCAGAGGGTCAGTACTGAGGGAGTGCCGCACTGTCAGAGGGTCAGTACTGAGGGAGTGCCGCACTGTCAGAGGGTCAGTACTGAGGGAGTGTCGCACTGTCAGAGGCTCAGTACTAAGGGAGTGCTGCACTGTCAGAGGGTCAGTACTGAGGGAGTGCCGCACTGTCAGAGGGTCAGTACTGAGGGAGTGCCGCACTGTCAGAGGGTCAGTACTGAGGGAGTGCCGCACTGTCAGAGGGTCAGTACTGAGGGAGTGTCGCACTGTCAGAGGGTCAGTACTGAGGGAGTGCTGCACTGTCAGAGGGTCAGTACTGAGGGAGTGCCGCGCTGTCAGAGGGTCAGTACTGAGCGAGTGCTGCACTGTCAGAGGGTCAGTACTGAGGGAGCGCCGCACTGTCAGAGGGTCAGCACTGAGGGAGTCCTGCACTGTCAGAGGGTCAGTACTGAGGGAGTGCCGCACTGTCAGAGGGTCAGTACTGAGGGAGTGCCGCACTGTCAGAAGGTCAGTACTGAGGGAGCGACACACTGTCAGAGGGTCAGTACTGAGGGAGTGCTGCACTGTCAGAGGGTCAGTACTGAGGGAGTGCCGCACTGTCAGAGGGTCAGTCAGTACTGAGGGAGTGCCGCACTGTCAGAGGGTCAGTACTGAGGGAGTGCCGCACTGTCAGAGGGTCAGGACTGAGGGAGTGTCGCACTGTCAGAGGGTCAGTACTGAGGGAGTGCCGCGCTGTCAGAGGGTCAGTACTGAGCGAGTGCTGCACTGTCAGAGGGTCAGTACTGAGGGAGCGCCGCACTGTCAGAGGGTCAGCACTGAGGGAGTCCTGCACTGTCAGAGGGTCAGTACTGAGGGAGTGCCGCACTGTCAGAGGGTCAGTACTGAGGGAGTGCCGCACTGTCAGAGGGTCAGTACTGAGGGAGCGACACACTGTCAGAGGGTCAGTACTGAGGGAGCGCCGCACTGTCAGAGGGTCAGTACTGAGGGAGTGCTGTACTGTCAGAGGGTCAGTACTGAGGGAGTACCACACTGTCAGAGGATAAGTACTGAGGGAGTACTGCACTGTCAGAGGCTCAGTACTGAGGGAGTGCTGCACTTTCAGAGGGTCAGTACTGAGGGAGTGCCGCACTGTCAGAGGGTCAGTACTGAGGGAGTGTCGCACTGTCAGAGGGTCAGTACTGAGGGAGTGCCGCGCTGTCAGAGGGTCAGTACTGAGCGAGTGCTGCACTGTCAGAGGGTCAGTACTGAGGGAGTGCTGCACTGTCAGAGGGTCAGTACTGAGGGAGTGCCGCACCGTCAGAGGGTGAGTACTGAGGGAGCACCGCACTGTCAGAGGGTCAGTACTGAGGGAGTGCTGCACTGTCAGAGGGTCAGTACTGAGGGAGCGCCGCACTGTCAGAGGGTCAGTACCGAGGGAGTGCAGCACTGTCAGAGGGTCAGTACTGAGGGAGTGCTGCACTGTCAAGAGAGTCAGTACTGAGGGGGTGCTGCACAGTCAGAGGGTCAGTACAGAGGGAGTGCCGCACTGTCAGAGGGTCAGTACTGAGGGAGTGCTGCACTGTCAGAGGGTCAGTACAGAGGGAGTGCCGCACTGTCAGAGGGTCAGTACTGAGGGAGTGCTGCACTGTCAGAGGGTCAGTACTGAGTGAGTGCCGCACTGTCAGAGGGTCAGTACTGAGGGAGTGCCGCACTGTCAGAGGGTCAGTACTGAGGGTGTCGCACTGTCAGAGGCTCAGTACTGAGGGAGTGCTGCACTGTCAGAGGGTCAGTACTGAGGGAGTGCCGCACTGTCAGAGGGTCAGTACTGAGGGAGTGCCGCACTGTCAGAGGGTCAGTACTGAGGGAGTGCCGCACTGTCAGAGGGTCAGTACTGAGGGAGTGTCGCACTGTCAGAGGGTCAGTACTGAGGGAGTGCCGCGCTGTCAGAGGGTCAGTACTGAGCGAGTGCTGCACTGTCAGAGGGTCAGTACTGAGGGAGCGCCGCACTGTCAGAGGGTCAGCACTGAGGGAGTCCTGCACTGTCAGAGGGTCAGTACTGAGGGAGTGCCGCACTGTCAGAGGGTCAGTACTGAGGGAGTGCCGCACTGTCAGAGGGTCAGTACTGAGGGAGCGACACACTGTCAGAGGGTCAGTACTGAGGGAGCGCCGCACTGTCAGAGGGTCAGTACTGAGGGAGTGCTGTACTGTCAGAGGGTCAGTACTGAGGGAGTACCACACTGTCAGAGGATCAGTACTGAGGGAGTGCTGAACTGTCAAGAGAGTCAGTACTGAGGGGGTGCTGCACAGTCAGAGGGTCAGTACTGAAGGAGTGCGGCACTGTCAGAGGGTCAGTACTGAGGGAGTGCCGCACTGTCAGAGGGTCAGCACTGAGGGAGTGCCGCACTGTCAGAGGGTCAGTACTGAGGGAGTGTCGCACTGTCAGAGGCTTAGTACTGAGGGAGTGCTGCACTGTCAGAGGGTCAGTACTGAGGGAGTGCCGCACTGTCAGAGGGTCAGTACTGAGGGAGTGCCGCACTGTCAGAGGGTCAGTACTGAGGGAGTGCCGCACTGTCAGAGGGTCAGTACTGAGGGAGTGTCGCACTGTCAGAGGGTCAGTACTGAGCGAGTGCTGCACTGTCAGAGGGTCAGTACTGAGGGAGCGCCGCACTGTCAGAGGGTCAGCACTGAGGGAGTCCTGCACTGTCAGAGGGTCAGTACTGAGGGAGCACCGCACTGTCAGAGGGTCAGCACTGAGGGAGTCCTGCACTGTCAGAGGGTCAGTACTGAGGGAGTGCCGCACTGTCAGAGGGTCAGTACTGAGGGAGTGCCGCACTGTCAGAGGGTCAGTACTGAGGGAGTGTCGCACTGTCAGAGGGTCAGTACTGAGGGAGTGCCGCGCTGTCAGAGGGTCAGTACTGAGCGAGTGCTGCACTGTCAGAGGGTCAGTACTGAGGGAGCGCCGCACTGTCAGAGGGTCAGCACTGAGGGAGTCCTGCACTGTCAGAGGGTCAGTACTGAGGGAGTGCCGCTCTGTCAGAGGGTCAGTACTGAGGGAGTGCCGCACTGTCAGAGGGTCAGTACTGAGGGAGCGACACACTGTCAGAGGGTCAGTACTGAGGGAGCGCCGCACTGTCAGAGGGTCAGTACTGAGGGAGTGCTGTACTGTCAGAGGGTCAGTACTGAGGGAGTACCACACTGTCAGAGGATCAGTACTGAGGGAGTACTGCACTGTCAGAGGCTCAGTACTGAGGGAGTGCTGCACTTTCAGAGGGTCAGTACTGAGGGAGTGCCGCACTGTCAGAGGGTCAGTACTGAGGGAGTGTCGCACTGTCAGAGGGTCAGTACTGAGGGAGTGCCGCGCTGTCAGAGGGTCAGTACTGAGCGAGTGCTGCACTGTCAGAGGGTCAGTACTGAGGGAGTGCTGCACTGTCAGAGGGTCAGTACTGAGGGAGTGCCGCACCGTCAGAGGGTGAGTACTGAGGGAGCACCGCACTGTCAGAGGGTCAGTACTGAGGGAGTGCTGCACTGTCAGAGGGTCAGTACTGAGGGAGCGCCGCACTGTCAGAGGGTCAGTACCGAGGGAGTGCGGCACTGTCAGAGGGTCAGTACTGAGGGAGTGCTGCACTGTCAAGAGAGTCAGTACTGAGGGGGTGCTGCACAGTCAGAGGGTCAGTACAGAGGGAGTGCCGCACTGTCAGAGGGTCAGTACTGAGGGAGTGCTGCACTGTCAGAGGGTCAGTACAGAGGGAGTGCCGCACTGTCAGAGGGTCAGTACTGAGGGAGTGCTGCACTGTCAGAGGGTCAGTACTGAGGGAGTGCCGCACTGTCAGAGGGTCAGTACTGAGGGAGTGCCGCACTGTCAGAGGGTCAGTACTGAGGGTGTCGCACTGTCAGAGGCTCAGTACTGAGGGAGTGCTGCACTGTCAGAGGGTCAGTACTGAGGGAGTGCCGCACTGTCAGAGGGTCAGTACTGAGGGAGTGCCGCACTGTCAGAGGGTCAGTACTGAGGGAGTGCCGCACTGTCAGAGGGTCAGTACTGAGGGAGTGTCGCACTGTCAGAGGGTCAGTACTGAGGGAGTGCCGCGCTGTCAGAGGGTCAGTACTGAGCGAGTGCTGCACTGTCAGAGGGTCAGTACTGAGGGAGCGCCGCACTGTCAGAGGGTCAGCACTGAGGGAGTCCTGCACTGTCAGAGGGTCAGTACTGAGGGAGTGCCGCACTGTCAGAGGGTCAGTACTGAGGGAGTGCCGCACTGTCAGAGGGTCAGTACTGAGGGAGCGACACACTGTCAGAGGGTCAGTACTGAGGGAGCGCCGCACTGTCAGAGGGTCAGTACTGAGGGAGTGCTGTACTGTCAGAGGGTCAGTACTGAGGGAGTACCACACTGTCAGAGGATCAGTACTGAGGGAGTGCTGAACTGTCAAGAGAGTCAGTACTGAGGGGGTGCTGCACAGTCAGAGGGTCAGTACTGAAGGAGTGCGGCACTGTCAGAGGGTCAGTACTGAGGGAGTGCCGCACTGTCAGAGGGTCAGTACTGAGGGAGTGCCGCACTGTCAGAGGGTCAGCACTGAGGGAGTTCCGCACTGTCAGAGGGTCAGTACTGAGGGTGCGCCGCACTGTCAGAGGGTCAGTACTGAGGGAGTGCCGCACTGTCAGAGGGTCAGCACTGAGGGAGTGCCGCACTGTCAGAGGGTCAGTACTGAGGGAGTGTCGCACTGTCAGAGGCTTAGTACTGAGGGAGTGCTGCACTGTCAGAGGGTCAGTACTGAGGGAGTGCCGCACTGTCAGAGGGTCAGTACTGAGGGAGTGCCGCACTGTCAGAGGGTCAGTACTGAGGGAGTGCCGCACTGTCAGAGGGTCAGTACTGAGGGAGTGTCGCACTGTCAGAGGGTCAGTACTGAGCGAGTGCTGCACTGTCAGAGGGTCAGTACTGAGGGAGCGCCGCACTGTCAGAGGGTCAGCACTGAGGGAGTCCTGCACTGTCAGAGGGTCAGTACTGAGGGAGCACCGTACTGTCAGAGGGTCAGCACTGAGGGAGTCCTGCACTGTCAGAGGGTCAGTACTGAGGGAGTGCCGCACTGTCAGAGGGTCAGTACTGAGGGAGTGCCGCACTGTCAGAGGGTCAGTACTGAGGGAGCGCCGCACCGTCAGAGGGTCAGTACTGAGGGAGCGACACACTGTCAGAGGGTCAGTACTGAGGGAGCGCCGCACTGTCAGAGGGTCAGTACTGTGGGAGTGCTGTACTGTCAGAGGGTCAGTACTGAGGGAGTACCACACTGTCAGAGGATCAGTACTGAGGGAGTACTGCACTGTCAGAGGCTCAGTACTGAGGGAGTGCTGCACTTTCAGAGGGTCAGTACTGAGGGAGTGCCGCACTGTCAGAGGGTCAGTACTGAGGGAGTGTCGCACTGTCAGAGGGTCAGTACTGAGGGAGTGCCGCGCTGTCAGAGGGTCAGTACTGAGGGAGTGCCGCGCTGTCAGAGGGTCAGTACTGAGGGAGTGCTGCACTGTCAGAGGGTCAGTACTGAGGGAGTGCCGCACTTTCAGAGGGTCAGTACTGAGGGAGTGCCGCACTGTCAGAGGGTCAGTACTGAGGGAGTGCCGCACTTTCAGAGGGTCAGTACTGAGGGAGTGCCGCACTTTCAGAGGGTCAGTACTGAGGGAGTGCCGCACTGTCAGAGGGTCAGTACTGAGGGAGTGTCGCACTGTCAGAGGGTCAGTACTGAGGGAGTGCTGCACTGTCAGAGGGTCAGTACTGAGGGAGTGCCGCACCGTCAGAGGGTGAGTACTGAGGGAGCACCGCACTGTCAGAGGGTCAGTACTGAGGGAGTGCTGCACTGTCAGAGGGTCAGTACTGAGGGAGCGCCGCACTGTCAGAGGGTCAGTACTGAGGGAGTGCGGCACTGTCAGAGGGTCAGTACTGAGGGAGTGCTGCACTGTCAAGAGAGTCAGTACTGAGGGGGTGCTGCACAGTCAGAGGGTCAGTACTGAGGGAGTGCGGCACTGTCAGAGGGTCAGTACTGATGGAGTGCCGCACTGTCAGAGAGTCAGTACTGAGGGAGTGCAGCACTGGCGGAGGGTCAGTACTGAGGGGGTGCTGCACTGTCAGAGGGTCAGTACTGAGGGAGCGCCGCACTGTCAGAGGGTCAGTACTGAGGGACTGCCGCACTGTCAGAGGGTCAGTACAGAGCGAGTGCTGCACTGTCAGAGGGTCAGTACTGAGGGAGTGTCGCACTGTCAGGGGGTCAGCACTGAGGGAGTCCTGCACTGTCAGAGGGTCAGTACTGAGGGAGTGCCGCACTGTCAGAGGGTCAGTACTGAGGGAGTCCCGCACTGTCAGAGGGTCAGTACTGAGGGAGCGCCACACTGTCAGAGGGTCAGTACTGAGGGAGCGCCGCACTGTCAGAGGGTCAGTACTGAGGGAGTACTGCACTGTCAGAGGCTCAGTACTGAGGGAGTGCTGCACTGTCAGAGGGTCAGTACTGAGGGAGTGCCGCACTGTCAGAGGGTCAGTACTGAGGGAGTGCCGCACTGTCAGAGGGTCAGTACTGAGGGACTGCCGCACTGTCAGAGGGTCAGTACAGAGCGAGTGCTGCACTGTCAGAGGGTCAGTAGTGAGGGAGTGCCGCACTGTCAGAGGGTCAGTACTGAGGGAGTGTCGCACTGTCAGAGGGTCAGTACTGAGGGAGTGCCGCGCTGTCAGAGGGTCAGTACTGAGCGAGTGCTGCACTGTCAGAGGGTCAGTACTGAGGGAGCGCTGCACTGTCAGAGGGTCAGCACTTAGGGAGTCCTGCACTGTCAGAGGGTCAGTACTGAGGGAGTGCCGCACTGTCAGAGGGTCAGTACTGAGGGAGTGCCGCACTGTCAGAGGGTCAGTACTGAGGGAGTGCTGTACTGTCAGAGGGTCAGTACTGAGGGAGTACCACACTGTCAGAGGGTCAGTACTGAGGGAGTACTGCACTGTCAGAGGCTCAGTACTGAGGGAGCGCCGCACTGTCAGACGGTCAGTACTGAGGGAGTGCTGCACTGTCAGAGGGTCAGCACTGAGGGAGCGCCGCACTGTCAGAGGGTCAGTACTGAGGGAGTGCTGTACTGTCAGAGGGTCAGTACTGAGGGAGTACCACACTGTCAGAGGGTCAGTACTGAGGGAGTACTGCACTGTCAGAGGCTCAATACTGAGGGAGTGCTGCACTTTCAGAGGGTCAGTACTGAGGGAGTGCTGCACTGTCAGAGGGTCAGTACTGAGGGAGTGCCGCACTGTCAGAGGGTCAGTACTGAGGGAGTGCTGCACTGTCAGAGAGTCAGTACTGAGGGAGTGCCGCACTGTCAGAGGGTCAGTACTGAGGGAGTGTCGCACTGTCAGAGGGTCAGTACTGAGGGAGTGCCGCGCTGTCAGAGGGTCAGTACTGAGCGAGTGCTGCACTGTCAGAGGGTCAGTACTGAGGGAGCGCCGCACTGTCAGAGGGTCAGTACTGAGGGAGTCCTGCACTGTCAGAGGGTCAGTACTGAGGGAGTGCCGCACTGTCAGAGGGTCAGTACTGAGGGAGTGCCGCACTGTCAGAGGGTCAGTACTGAGGGATCGCCACACTGTCAGAGGGTCAGTACTGAGGGAGCGCCGCACTATCAGAGGGTCAGTACTGAGGGAGTGCTGCACTGTCAGAGGGTCAGTACTGAGGGAGTGCCGCACTGTCAGAGGGTCAGTACTGAGGGAGCGCCGCACTGTCAGAGGGTCGGTACTGAGGGAGTGCCACACTGTCAGAGGGTCAGTACTGAGGGAGTGCTGCACTGTCAGAGGGTCAGCACTGAGGGAGTGCTGCACTGTCAGAGGGTCAGTACTGAGGGAGCGCCGCACTATCAGAGTGTCAGTACTGAGGGAGCGCTGCACTGTCAGAGGGTCAGTACAGAGGGAGTGTCGCACTGTCAGAGGGTCAGTACTGAGGGAGTGCCGGACTGTCAGAGGGTCAGTACTGAGGGAGTGCTGCAATGTCAGAGGCTCCGTACTGAGGGAGTGCCGCACTGTCAGAGGGTCAGTACTGAGGGAGAGCCGCACTGTCAGAGGGCCAGTACTGAGGGAGTGCCGCACTGTCAGAGGGTCAGTACTGAGGGAGTGCCGTACTGTCAGAGGGTCAGTACTGAGGGAGCGCCGCACTTTCAGAATGTCAGTACTGAGGGAGCGCCGCACTGTCAGAGGGTCAGTACTGAGGGAGTGCCGCACTGTCAGAGGGTCAGTACTGAGGGAGTGCCGCACTTTCAGAGGGTCAGTACTGAGGGAGTGCCGCACTGTCAGAGGGTCAGTACTGAGGGAGAGCTGCACTGTCAGAGGCTCCGTACTGAGGGAGTGCCGCACTGTCAGAGGGTCAGTACTGAGGGAGTGCCGCACTGTCAGAGGGTCAGTACTGAGGGAGAGCCGCACTGTCAGAGGGTCAGTACTGAGGGAGTGCTGCACTGTCAGAGGGTCAGCACTGAAGGAGTGCCGCACTGTCAGAGGGTCAGTATTGAGGGAGTGCCGCACTGTCAGAGGGTCAGTACTGAGGGAGGGCCGCACTGTCAGAGGGTCAGTACTGAGGGAGTGCCGCTCTGTCAGAGGGTCAGTACTGAGGGAGTGCTGCACTGTCAGAGGGTCAGTACTGAGGGAGTGCCGCACTGTCAGAGGGTCAGTACTGAGGAAGTGCCGCACTGTCAGAGGGTCAGTACTGAGGAAGTGCTGCACTGTCAGAGGGTCAGTACTGAGGGAGGGCCGCACTGTCAGAGGGTCAGTACTGAGGGAGCGCCGTACTGTCGGAAAAGGAGAGACAGATTTTGGAGAGTTTTAAACATTTGATTAAACACCTTGATTTGCAGAGGTGGCCAGAGACACATTGAAACACACGGTCAGATTGCTCACTGCTGTCCACACCTCCTCAGGAATGCCGGGACAGACAAACTTCCACAAAGCTATTTCTTCCGGGCTCGATATGATCGCAGCCGTTACATCAACCACTGGCCTTGACCTGGGGAGAGAATGGCTGTAGTTACCAGCGCAAACTGACAGGGATTCACACTCAGCCTGAACAAACACAGGAACAGGAGGAGGCCATTCAGCCCCTCTCCAGCCTGTTCCACAGGAACAGGAGGCCCATTCAGCCCCTCTCCAGCCTGTTACACAGGAACAGGAGGCCCATTCAGCCCCTCTCCAGCCTGTTACACAGGAACAGGAGGAGGCCCATTCAGCCCCTCTCCAGCCTGTTACACAGGAACAGGAGGAGGCCCATTCAGCCCCTCTCCAGCCTGTTACACAGGAACAGGAGGCCCATTCAGCCCCTCTCCAGCCTGTTACACAGGAACAGGAGGAGGCCCATTCAGCCCCTCTCCAGCCTGTTACCCAGGATCAGGAGGAGGCCCATTCAGCCCCTCTCTAGCCTGTTACACTTGAACAGGAGGAGGACCATTCAGCCCCTCTCCCGCCTGTTACACAGGAACAGGAGGAGGCCCATTCAGCACCTCTCCAGCCTGTTACACAGGAACAGGAGGAGACCCATTCAGCCCCTCTCCAGCCTGTTGCCCAGGAACAGGAGGAGGCCCATTCAGCCCCCCTCCAGCCTGTTACACAGGAACAGGAGGAGGCCCATTCAGCCCCTCTCCAGCTTGTTACACAGGAACAGGAGGAGGCCCATTCAGCCCCTCTCCAGCCTGTTACACAGGAACAGGAGGAGGCCCATTCAGCCTCTCTCCAGCCTGTTACACAGGAACAGGAGGAGGCCCATTCAGCCCCTCTCCAGCCTGTTACCCAGGAACAGGAGGAGGCCCATTCAGCCCCTCTCCAGCCTGTTACACAGGAACATGAGGAGACCCATTCAGCCCCTCTCCAGCCGGTTACACAGGAACAGGAGGAGGCCCATTCAGCCCCCCTCCAGCCTGTTACACAGGAACAGGAGGAGGCCCCATTCAGCCCCCTCCAGCCTGTTACACAGGAACAGGAGGAGGCCCCATTCAGCCCCTCTCCAGCCTGTTACACAGGAACAGGAGGAGGCCCATTCAGTCCCTCTCCAGCCTGTTACACAGGAACATGAGGAGGCCCCATTCAGCCCCTCTCCAGCCTGTTACACAGGAACAGGAGTAGGCCCATTCAGCCCCTCTCCAGTCTGTTACCCAGGAACAGGAGGAGGCCCATTCTGCCCCTCTCCAGCCTGTTACCCAGGAACAGGAGGAGGCCCATTCAGCCCCTCTCCAGCCTGTTACACAGGAACAGGAGGAGGCCCATTCAGCCCCTCTCCAGCCTGTTACACAGGAACAGGAGGAGGCCCCATTCAGCCCCTCTCCAGCCTGTTACACAGGAACAGGAGGAGACCCATTCAGCCCCTCTCCAGCCGGTTACACAGGAACAGGAGGAGGCCCATTCAGCCCCCCTCCAGCCTGTTAAACAGGAACAGGAGGAGGCCCCATTCAGCCCCTCTCCAGCCTGTTACACAGGAACAGGAGGAGGCCCATTCAGCCCCCCTCCAGCCTGTTACACAGGAACAGGAGGAGGCCCATTCAGCCCCTCTCCAGCCTGTTACACAGGAACAGGAGGCCCCATTCAGCCCCTCTCCAGCCTGTTACACAGGAACAGGAGGAGGCCCCATTCAGCCCCTCTCCAGCCTGTTACACAGGAACAGGAGGAGGCCCCATTCAGCCCCTCTCCAGCCTGTTACACAGGAACAGGAGGAGGCCCATTCAGCCCCTCTCCAGCCTGTTACTCAGGAACAGGAGGAGGACCATTCAGCCCCTCTCCAGCCTGTTACTCAGGAACAGTAGGAGGCCCATTCAGCCCCTCTCCAGCCTGTTATCCAGGAACAGGAGGAGGCCCATTCAGCCCCTCTCCAGCCTTGCAAAGGAACAGAAGGAGGCCCATTTAGCCCCATTTGAGCCTATTCCACCATTCGATCAGACGATAGCTGCCCTGAATATTAACTCCATCTCGTCACCTTTAATCCTCCCCCCACCCCCACAGAAATCCATCGCTCTCAATTTGACAAACTTTCCACAGAGTCCAGCTCGCCTTCAAACCTTTATTCGAGAGGGTCATGGGATGGGCGTTAATATTTCCACCGCCTTACCTCACTGCCAAACGTCCTGAGTCAAATGTTACGAATCTGCCCCTCCTAAACCGACCCCCTCCCCCGATCCTCCCGTTGGCAATGCTTGCTCTGTCTCCCTCGAACCCATCAAGCCCTTTAACCATCTTTACCCCCTCGATCAGCTCACCCCCTTCATATTCTGGGGCCCAGAGAACACAGACCTCAGATGGGTGCGAACCTGCCCTCGGGGGCCTGCCCCCGTCCCCGGGATCTTTCTGTGTAATCTGCCCCACTCTCCCCTCCGAGAGCACAACCTCCTTCCCGAGGCCCGGCCTGAAGCCTCGGGGAAGGCCCGTAGCAAAGGCGAGAGTGTTAACCGCCCATCAAACTAACAGCGGGTTGGGATACGAGCCGGTTTTGCTGTTTTAGTGGGAGTTCAGATAGCAGTTGAGGGTTATTGTGCCTCAGCCTTGGTTAAGGGGGGACTGTAAGTTTATTTTCTGGCGCTGTTGCATCACAGCACCAGGTTCGATTCCCGGCTTGGGTCACTGTCTGTGCGGAGTGTGCACGTTCTCCCCGTGTCTGCGTGGGTTTCCTCCGGGTGCTCCGGTTTCCTCCCACAAGTCCCGAAAGACGTGCTTGTTAGGTGAATTGGACATTCTGAATTCTCCCTCCGTGTACCCGAACAGGCGTCGGAATGTGGCGACTAGGGGCTTTTCACAGTAACTTCATTGCAGCGTTAATGTAAGCCTACTTGTGATAATAAAGATTATTATTATGTTGAAGATATTTTAATGCAGTGTTAGTAATAAAGTTTGTTTTAATTACCCTGCACCTTGTGGTATTATAGTCATTACGGTACCTGAGAGACTAAAGCTCCATTGGTAGAACCTGTATGCTTGCTATTGGCTAGAGTGTATAATAGCTCCGCCCTGCTAGGCGGGGTATAAGAGCCCGTGCCGCCCCAGCAGCCCTCATTCTGTACCTGAGCTGCTGGGGGAAACATCTAGCTTATTAAAGCCTTCAGTTGGACGACAACCTCGCTTTAGTGGTCATTGATCGTGCATCAATTTAATAAGCTAGATTTAAAAGGATTGAGCTCCGAATCAAGCCGGAGTGTCTGCAACTCAGCCCCCACGCGGCAAACTCAGCGGCAATCTTCAAACACTGGCTGGCGGGCTTTAAAGGATATCTCGGGACGGCACGAAAACACACCCACAGGAGAGCAGAAACTGCACGTCCTGCACTCAAGGGTGAGCCCGGAGATCTACACCCTCATCGAGGACACGGATGACTTTGATGCAGCAATGGAGCTGCTAAAAGGACATTATATTCGCCCGGTAAACCAGGTGTACGCCCGACACCTGCTAGCAACAAGGCGACAAACCCCTGGGGAATCGCTGGAAGAATTCTACCGTGCACTCCTGGTGTTGGGGATAAGCTGCAGCTGCCCGCAAGTTTCAGCGAGCGACCACACGGAACTCTTAGTCCGGGTCGCCTTCGTGGCAGGTATGCTTTTGTCACAAATCCGCCAGCGCCTGTTAGAGAAGGACACCCTGGGTCTCAAGGAGGCACCGGCCCTTGCAGGCTCCCTGGATGTGGCCTCCAGGAACGTCCACGCTTACGTTCCCGACCGCGCAGCAGCCCCCGGGCAGCGTGGAACCCCGCAGCGGCCGACCCCGAGACTTCCCCCGTTCCCCCACAGGCCTGCGCTGCAAGGCGGCCTGGCAGCCCCGAGGGGCCCCACTGCTACTTTTGCGGACAGGCCAAGCACCCCCGCCAGCGCTGCCCGGCCCGCGCAGCCACCTGCAAGGGATGCGGCAAAAAGGGCCATTTCGTGGGGGTCTGCCAGGCCCGAACGGTGGCCGCGCTCTCCGGCGGCGAATCCGGAACGCCACCACAAGCGCCTCCACGGGCCCCGCCGCCCCCACATCCCAGGGCCACGTGCGGACCCCGGGCGCCGCCATCTTGTTCCGCGGACGCCACGCTTGAGGGATGGGCGCCGCCATTTTGTGCACCCCCGGCCATGTGCGACCAATGGGAGCCGCCATCTTGGATGGGCCCCCAGGACCCCAGCTCGGCCGACCACACACTGCCTGAACAGAATTCCCAACTACTGCGATTGGCCTCGGTGACCCTGGATCAGTCTCGACCTCGAACACTCTCAACCACTACGACGACCTTTTCATCAACGGGCACGAGACGTCCTGCCTAATCGACTCTGGGAGCACGGAGAGCTTCATACACCCCGACACGGTAAGGCGCTGTTCTCTCCTCATCTACCCTGTTAATCAAAAAATCTCCCTGGCCTCCGGTTCCCACTCAGTGGAGATAAAGGGGTTTTGTGTAGCAAACCTCTCAGTCCAGGGAACGGAGTTTAAAAATTACCGGCTCTACGCCCTTTCCCACCTCTGCGCGGCCACACTCCTGGGTTTAGATTTCCAGTGTAATCTCCAAAGTCTGACATTCCAATTCGGCGGCCCTATACCCCCTCTCACTGTCTGCGGCCTCGCGACCCTTAAGGTCGACCCGCCTTCCCTGTTTGCGACCCTCACCCCGGATTGCAAACCCGTCGCCACCAGGAGCAGACGGTACAGTGCCCAGGACCGGACCTTCATCAGGTCAGAGTTCCAAAGGCTGCTGGGGGAAGGAGTCATTGAAGCTAGCAACAGACCCTGGAGAGCTCAAATAGTGGTGGTAAAGA